>NC_134876.1:93375085-93487585 GCF_041734735.1 Babylonia areolata
GAAGTGAATTTTTCTACAGAATTTTGCCAGGAACAACCCTTTTGTTGCCGTGGGTTCTTTTACGTGCGCTAAGTGCATGCTGCACACGGGACCTTGGTTTATCGTCTCATCCGACGGGCGCAATAGCCGAGTGGTTAAAGCGTTGGACTTTCAATCTGAGGGTCCGGGGTTCGAATCTCGGTAATGGCGCCTGGTGGGTAAAGGGTGGAGATTTTTCTGATCTCCCAGGTCAACATATGTGCAGACCTGCTAGTGCCTGAACCCCCTTCGTGTGTATACGCAAGCAGAAGATCAAATACGCACGTTAAAGATCCTGTAATCCATGTCAGCGTTCGGTGGGTTATAGAAACAAGAACATACCCAGCATGCACACTCCCGAAAACGGTCATACATGGAAAAGCCCACTCGTGCACATACGAGTGAACGTGAGAGTTGCAGCCCACGAACGCAGAAGAAGAAGAAGAAGAATCGTCTCATCCGACTGACTAGCGTCCAGACTACCACTTAAGGTCTAGTGGAGGGGGAGAAAATATCGGCGGCTGCGCCGTGATTCGAACCAGCGTGCTCAGATTCTCTCTCTTCCTAGGTGGACGCGTTACCTCTAGGCCATCGCTCCACTCCATATATTTCTTTTTTTTCTCCAAGAGACAAAATCCGTAGAACATGTTGTACGATAACCTGTCATTTATAAAATCCAAAAATATTCCCATATACCTAATCACAGCCTTATAGCCGAGTCTGTAGACGCTAAAAAAATGTGAAGAAAGGAACAAATTGCAACAGAAATTATTTTGGGTGGAATAAGTCAGAACACGGTTCCTCTCTAACATATCAAAAAAGTAGAACGATAGGAATGTCCCTCGGGTACTTAAACTCATTTTGTGACGTCATCACATACCCGGTTTCAACCTTGTTTTTCCGAATCACCCGAATATAGTCATGTAGCATCTCGTTGGAAAGCTCTCGACATGCAGTAAACGAATTTTACAATGGAATCACAACCAGAAGCATAATCCGGTGAAAATTTCTTTTTAAAAAGAAAGAAAAGAAAATACTGCCTGTGACATATTTTACCTGTCAGTCCAACGGAATGCACATCAACTTGCAAGCATGCACTTTTGATCAGAGGCTTACCTTGAGTATCTCCTGACACAGACGCACTGCAGAATGAGATATCACCATTAAGTCAAGCACTGTCCAGGCTGTCATGAATGTCAAACTAACTGGGTATATCTGCCAGGTCCATGTCATCCATTTCCTCCAGTGTCGGTGAATTGGAGCATCCCAGGCCTTTGCACTGACCACATGCCACAGAGCACCCCAGACCATGCTTCCGACATGTGCAACGTTTAGAACTGCAATCTGTCTTGCAATTGCATCTGATCACTTTGAGGAGGTCTTCTGGAGCAGGTGGAAGGTCTGTTTGTCGTGGTTCCAGCTGTCCGGAAGATAGATGCCATCCCCAGAACTCTGGTGCCAAGTCAGCTGCAGGGTTGATCCATTCCTGAAAATTGAATTTTACTATTAGCTTTGCAACTGTTTCTTCACAATTATAATGGACTTAAGAAATGTCAATTAATACTTTGTATTATGTATTTTAACTGTCAAGCGTTTGTTCAGAATAGTATTCATTGTTTGCACTTCTGTATTCTCCCCACTATACCCTGTGATATTCATTTTTCGCACATCTATATTCTCTCCACTACACACACACACACACACACACACACACACACAAACTCACACAAACACACACACTCACACAAACACACACACACACACACACACACACACACACACACAGAGAGAGAGAGAGCTGTATATAAATTACCTGAACCTGGAGGTATACACGCAGGCTGTGGTATTTGGCTGCTGCACTCGTAGGAGGTAGGGTCTGGATCTGAACTGTGGTTACACATGTGGACACCTTCTCATGGAAACGCTGGTAGCGGAGGGTGTCAAGGCTGTCTTCCTTGTGACCATTATAGAGACAAATCAAAGCTTTCTCCCCAGCTGTGATGATGTCATTTTGATGTTTTCCTGCCATGCAGAAGATATGTGCCTGCGTTTTAAAGTTGGGGTCAGACAGCTTTTTCAGTGGAACTCCTTTTCCAATCCGAAAAAGTCCAGAAGTTGTGTCACAGCCATTAAGTGCATGGACAAAAGGCAGTAAATAGCAAACCTCAGGCCCCAAAACTCGTGCCACACTCTGGATGTTCCATGCTGTTTTTTTCACAGCAGTGTGCTTGTCGGACCGGAAGAAAATTGGGTTTGTGTCCTGAGCTACATGATAGAGGAGAAGCACCAGAAGGTCTGTATCTTCTCCGACAACAATAGTCTTGTGGTCAGCTGCACATTGCAAGGCAGTTCTTATGATCAGAGTATCGGCATCCCCCTTGGCATGCAGGACACGGACACCGTGAGAGGTCAGGGTTTCAGACAAGAAGTTGATGAATGTCTGTTTGTTGTTTCGATTTGAAAGAAATACTTCTTTCCTTGACGTTAATAGCATGTCTGCTGTGAACTGCACAGTTGGACCTGTGATGCCGGCAGAGCGTCTGAGGTGGGCTGCATCTTTGGTTGAGGGTCCTGATCCGTAGCCATCAAACACTACAGTCGCTTTCTTGTAGCGATTACTGATGTATGTCGTGTAGGTGCTAGCTATGGTGATGAAAGAATCCCCCTTTCTCCATGGGATTTTGTGCAGGAGGGAACCACCATCCAGTACGAACACCTCTTCGCTCTCTTCATCGTCTTGCTCCTGGATCTTTCCTTTGATTATTGTAGCAATGGCATCAGCCAAAGTTGCTTTGTTGGACTGTCTTAAAAGTCCCAACTGGTCGAAGAGAGAAGGAGGAGGTGTGCTGAGTTCAAACTGAAAGACTGAAGGAAGGTCAAAATCTTCAGCACGTTCAGAAGCAGCTGTGACGAGTCTCTGGAACAGTAACTGAGGATCCACTTGAATGTTCTCCCCATCTACTTTGGCGCACGTTTTGACATCCATGGTGACAGCTTGTTGCTTTTTAGAAAATTTGAATTCTTTTACGGATTTTCCCTGCATGGAGTCAAGGATAGCCTTGCCGACTGTTTCGGCACTGTCAACATTCACAGAGGCATCTGCTGTTACTCCAGTGCTGATGTTTCTCAGAGACGCGTCACCCGCAAAGGGGCTACGGTTGATCAGGAAATTCAAAATGGACTGCATGTCCTGATCATCCCGAGCCTTCCTGTTTTCTCCGGCCTCTACATGTTGATCACTGGTGCAGTATTCGAGTCCTGTCACCTCCTGCAATGCGTTGTTCATGTCAGCACATGCTGGCATTGATAGAAGCCACTGGGTGCGCTGAGAATCTGCCATTCCTCTTCCTCGGGTCAGGCCTCCTGCAGATTTGACACTCCTCATTAGCACTTGCTCAATTACCAAGTCTGTACTCAGTCCAGCCCAGTATCTGTCATTCCTGCGAAGAACGTGATGACCTCGCATGAACGCTTCATAAATGGTGGGGTGGCGATCCTTGAGCTTCTGCATGTTCTGAAGATAGATGTGAAGAGACTTGGTGTACTGGTAGTGGCCTGTTGCGGCTAAAAATGGGAGCATCTTTTGCAAAGATTGGAGATGAAGCATCCAGTTGCCTGTCCTTTCTGCTTTCAAAAACTGTCGCAGTATGTCTACCATGGTCATGTACTGCAACCACAGCTGGGATGTACGACTTTTCATCCGAGATTTTGTCATGGTCAGTTGATGTTCCACCACCTTCAGGTCTTCATGTGTCTTGTCATCCAACTGATCTCCAGCAATTTGCTTGTTTAGGATCTTGTCAAAAACAAGCAGGACAGCATGCAAGTTTCGATGTTCTGTTATACTCTCAGCAGTTTTTGGTTCATTTGAAGAGGCAGGGTCTTCAATCTCTTGTTGATGTTGATGTAGAACATCAGGCATTTCATCAGATGTCAAAGTTGCAGAGGAAGATGATAGTCCTTCAGGTTCTGATCCATTATCTTTGTCTTCAGAATCTGTGAGATCGTGTGTGGTCAGGGGTGTGTTGAAGGCAATGGAAACGATGAGAGCATTGAGGACAGCGTCTACTAGGAAATGTCCCCTAACAGCTCTTGATACAGACTTTCCACTCAGCATATGGATGACTGAATTGCGAGCAAAGACCACTTCCAGCACCTGTTCAAGACCAGATCCAGACATGAGTCTTCCCATACAACCAAGGAAACTCATTTCACAGTGAAATCCTCCAAGGCGAAGAACAATGGACCCCAGGGCACTGTCAGCTGGCTCATTGTCAACAATCATTGTTGATTTCCACCAGAGTGGTTGATCAAAAGTTAGAACTGGTATGCAGCCATACTTGCTAGCCAAGGATGAGACGAAAAGAAGAGTTGAGTAGATGCAGCTCATATTTGTTGGATCCATGTCTATCATGGGCAAAAACGTGAACATGCTCTGCCCAGGATAGGTACCATTACAGATGGCCTGCATCATACCTGACCAGCCTGGACGTGGGGATCTTAAAGGCCAGGACACTTTCCACAGCAGATCTAGTTTTCTGGTCTGATCTTCAACTGCAAACTCTTGCAGAATGTCATAGGTAAGGGACATATCCATTGCAGAGGCATTGTAGAAGTGAACTGGCACTGTTCCGAGAGCTGAAATTTTCTGTGGAGTTAATTTGGTATCTCGATGAATCGTTTTCCGTTCTTTAGTGCCAGGGGTCGCTGCGCTGATGATGCCCATACCATGGAACGTTCCAGATCCATCCAAAGTCCGTATCTGATGATTCACATTGTCAGCAGTAAACTGGATCCAGCTGGTTTGGGGATCGACACCTACCAGGTCTGTACCTTGTTCTTCTGCGGCACACATTTCGAAGTTTGACTTCATTATAGGATACAGAAAAACCAAGTCTGTGGAGCTGTTCAACAACATGTCTGGAGCCAGTCAGATGGTGAATGGACACACCGAGCTGAAGTGGTAAAATAAGCACATTTGGGCGTGCTGCTTGCATTAAAGCTTGACCAAGGGCAGCAATTTTCAATTCTGGATTCTGCTTTCCCTTCAGTAGTGTTCTTAGAAAAACGACCACTGAAGTTGGTAACTGTTCCATGTTCTTTGAAATGTCTGATACTTCTGCTGTTGTAGGATATTCCTCCCTTGAGGCGTCAACTTGTTTTATGTCTGACAAAAGAAGTTTTGCTGCTGTTTTGATTATCCTCAGTTTTTCTTTTTCTGTGTCTGTTTCTGTGTTTGATTTTGCGAACTGGTTCAGAATTTTTTCAGCAGTTGAACGGAATGTGACCACGTTATGTTTTCCTCTGATGGAGGTGATCATGATCTCGTCTCCAAAATGGCTTTCTAATTTCTGTCGCATGTGTTTTTCCGTGTATGAAGAAGTATCTGAATCAAGGTATTCTTCCATTTTCTTGCAAAGATCTGTGAGGGTGATCTGTTCATCGTCAAACTCTTTGAAATATTCTATTACTTGTCTGAACGCTTCTGCACGTCTTGCATCTGCTGGTCTGCCTTTGACAGCACATGCTGCCTCTGTCGAAGAACAATATGCTTGGGGGATGTTTTTGCCTGTCCTGAAGTTGACACTGCACTGCTGATGGTACAAGGCATCTGCAGCATGGAGATCATTAACAGCTTTGATTCTACCCAAAATTTTCTCAGCCCATTTGTCATCTGGACCCCGTTGCAAACAATGCTCTTCTATTTGCGACTGGAAATTGAAGCTTCGGATTTGATATACAGAATCTCCTTTTTTCTGGCTGCTTTTAGCTGGACATCCACAGAAAAGACAGTCAGTAGAGATATCAAATTTGGTCTTCTTTGATCTAAGAGATGGTTGATCTTGTGTATTGCTGTCTTCCAACTGCCTTTTCAAATCTCTTTTGATAATATTGACGTTGCAGTAATTTTGACGACATGATTTGTGCACACTCTGTCCGATGTAAAAACGTTTATTGTCACATCTTGCACGACCTGCTTTTTGCAAACCAGTGACGCCTTTTTCGGTCTGTTTCACTACTTCTTCACCTGAGTTTAATGAAATTCCACAAAGCACGCATGCTTCCTCAATCACATCTGAAAAAAAAACAAAACAAAACAAAAAACGCTATTTAGTGAAAAAGTAAAACCGGAAGCTTATACTGTCATAGAACTATCTGACTATTTAATTTGTGATTTCAGCTGAATCTTACCATGTGGGTCAGCTGCTGATTCCGGCAACTGAAACGTGAAAAACTTACAGTGAACTATGCCCCCCTCCTCCTCTTACCCCATCCACCCTCTTTCACACACACACACACACACATACATACACACATGATATATATATATATATATATATATACACACACACACATACACATGAACAGCCATATATATATATATATATATATATATATACATGTACAGCCACACACATACATACACACACAGACATACATACACTGGCACACATACACATATGCACATGCGGCAAAACACACACACACACACACACACACACACACACACACACACACACACACAGCAACACTGACACAGCAACACACACACACACACACATGGCACACACACACACACACACACACACACACACACACACACACACTGGCACACACTGACACTGGCACACACGCATACGGCACACACACAGCAACACACACACATACACACAAATGTGCGCGCGCATGCGCACGCCTCCTCCACCCTACACACACATACCCCCCCCCCCCCCCCCCAACCCCGACACACACAAACCCACACACAGCAACTTTTGACAATAAGCGGCGACCATATATGTCAGTGCCAGACACAAGTTCCCATCGATTTTTCTCTTATTATCCATCAGACTTGAAACACGATTAAATATATAAGAAACACTGAAGTACCAACGACTTCCATTATGTGTAAAATTTGCAAGAACAATATAGTATTACTCACCTACATCACTTTCGCCAGTGCCGAACACATTTGCCGCCATCGTTTCAGACTCCGGGGTTGCGAGGTCAGGCCTGCCAAATATGGGGGATGACGCACCGCGCGTGATGGAATGTTTGTACGGTACGCCGACAGGATCAGAGCGCGGAATAGAGCTTTTGTTTATCACTTTAACTGCAGTTTTTTATATCTCAGGACGCTTACTTTTTTCTACTTTTTGGATATGTTGTTTGTTGTTATTTTATCAAGCGACAGAACTGGTTTTGAATACTGTTGCAATTAATTCTTTGAAAAAATCAGTCTCAGCTTACACTATTATTGTATTCCAGTCCTAATCTCAATGGAAGTATGTGGTGCTGATTTACACTCAAAATGTTTTAAAAAGTTGGATTTAGAAAACAGAAATCTAGTTGCATAAACCTGCAGTAAAACTAAAACTAGTTTTCTGAAAACCTGTAGGGGTATAACCTGTGACTGGAATGTGTTTGGAATAACTGCGAGCTTGAAAGTTAAAACAACGTTTTATGTTTGAAATATGAAAAAAGAAACCAACATTTATGCGAAAATCTTTTAAGTAAATTCGTAATAGGGGCCTATAATCAGATCAGGATATGTTTTTGTCAGTTACAATTCCCAGTACTCTGCTGAGAATTGACTCACTCTGGGTATTATTTTTTTTTCCAGGAATGGAAACGGTAAATGAATCAGCTATTCCTCCGCGCCACCCCCCACCCCCCATCCCCCACCCCCACCCCCCACCCCACCCCCTCCATCCCTTTCTGTGTGGTTGTTGTTGCGCACATGTATTTTATTTTCTCTGCGTTGAGTCACATATGATTGAGGTCTGCCCATTAGACTAATCGGATGACACTATGCTGCAGATTAGATCTGAAAACATTATCACCAGAGTGACTGAACAAGCAGAAGAAGAAGAAGGAGGAGGAGGAGGAGGAGGAGGAGAACAAGAATAAGAAAAAACAACAAGAAGAATAAGAAGAACAACAAGAAAAAGAACAAAGAGGAGAAGAATGATGAGCAGGCGGAGGATGAGTTAGACGGTGACAGACAGACAGAAAGACAGACAAGAGAGGGGAGGTACGCATGAAGAGACAGACAGCGCATGAAGAGACAGACAGCGCATGAAGAGACAGACAGCGCATGAAGAGACAGACAGCGCAAGTGCCACGACGGCCACAACCAGGACAAAAGCAGAAGGCAGACAATCCACACCCCCCCCTTCCCCCAACCCTTCACCCACCCCAATCCTCATGGCCCCACAGGACACAGACAGGCAGGCGTGGACACAAGAGAGATGCCCATCGCTGGCTGATTGGCACACGTCTCCCTCATCTCCATCAGAAAGGAAGGGGATGCCCACACAAAACAGACCCTCCCCCCCCCCCCCCCCCCTCCCTCCTATCCTCCATCCCTGCGTCCCTCATCTTCTCTCGGTGCCGCCAGAGATCGATCTGTCATTGTGTCTTGGCCGTTGTGTGGCGATGCCAGCCCCTGCAGCATTGGTGGTGCCCACCATCCTCCCAACTCCTTCCCCTGGGAATGCATACATCACATCCCTCCTTCCTCCTCCTCCTTACCCTGGGAATGCACACAACACGTCCCTCCTTTCTTCCAACTCCTTCCCCTGGGAATGCACACAACACGTCCCTCCCTCCTCCTCCTCCTTACCCTGGGAACGCACAGAACACGTCCCTCCTTTCTTCCAACTGCTTCCCCAGGGAATGCACACAACACGTCCCTCCACCCTCCTAACCCATTCCCCAGGGAATGCACACGACACACACCTCCATCCTCCTCCTGCTTCCCCAGGGAATGCACACAACACGTCCCTCCACCCTCCTAACCCATTCCCCAGGGAATGCACACAACACACCCCTCCACCCTCCTAACCCCTTCCCCAGGGAATGCACACAACACGTCCCTCCTTCCTCCTCCTCCTTCCCCTGGGAATGCACAGAACACGTCCCTCCTTCCTCCTCCTCCTTCCCCTGGGAATGCACAGAACACGCCCCCCACCCTTTTCTACTAACTCCTTCCCCTGGGAATGCACACAACACGTCCCTCCATCCTCCTAACTCCTTCCCCAGGGAATACACACAACACACACCTCCATCCTCCTTCCCCTGAGAATGCACACAGCACGTCCCTCCTTCCTCCTAACTCCTTCCCCAGGGAATGTACAGAACACGTCCCTCCATCCTACTCCTTCCCCTGGGAATGCACAGAACACGTCCCTCCTTCCTCCTCTTTACCGTGGGAACGCACAGAACACGTCCCTCCTTCCTCCTCTTTACCCTGGGAACGCACAGAACACGTCCCTCCTTCCTCCTCTTTACCGTGGGAATGCACAGAACACGTCCCTCCTTCCTCCTCTTTACCGTGGGAACGCACAGAACACGTCCCTCCTTCCTCCTCTTTACCGTGGGAACGCACAGAACACGTCCCTCCTTCCTCCTAACTCCTTCCCCTGGGAATGCACAGAACACGTCCCTCCTTCCTCCTCCTTCCCCTGGGAATGCACAGAACACGTCCCTCCTTCCTCCTAACTCCTTCCCCTGGGAATGCACACAACACGTCCCTCCTTCCTCCTACCTCCTTCCCCTGGGAATGCACATAACACGCCCTTCCATCCTCCCATATATATATATCCCTCCCTCCTCCTAACTACTTATATATATGTGTGTGTGTGTGTGTGTGTGTGTGTGTGTGTGTGTGTGTGTGTGTGTGTGTGTGTGTGTGTATGCGAAATTAATCACTTTCACACAACGACAAAAATGAAAGACGACAGATTTTCACGTATTTCGAACTTCATTACCGTTACAACTTGACATCACAAACCCCCCCAAACCGTTCTGCTTTGCCTTTAGAAAGAAGTCATATAAAAGAGGAACAAAAGAAACAAGATACACTGTGTGAAAACACAGATCCAATGGCCAAAAAGATAAACCTGAAGATAAACCACCTTGACGGATTGGTAACTGAACAAGCGTGCGCTGAACACACGCCGTACTCACAATATAGATGAAAGAATACAAGCGGTCCTTCAGCCCGAAGTGGTGGTGATGCCTTTGAGAACGTGTGACCAGGTCACGACGGGTCAACTGGGTGCAAAGTGAAAGGGGAGAAGACTGGGCAACCAGTGACGACGGCATCAGAGATTTTGATTGGTCAACGCACTGCCCACGTGACCCTGCTGTTGGAGAAGGTGAAGACATCATGGCCTCTCTTTCGCTCCGTTTCATCTCGCTGTCAGCTGCTGTCAGGGCCGGGCGGATGTGCATGGATCTTTGCCGACTGGAAATGGAGATTAGCTCAGATAGATTGGATCTCTGCCACTGATTCTCTCTCTCTCTCTCTCTCTCTCTCTCTCTCTCTCTCTCTCTCTCTCTCTCAAATGTCATGTCTGTCTGTCTGTCCCTGTCTGTCTGTCAGTCTGTCAAACACACACACACACACACACACACACACACACACACACACACACTGTTTCCATTTCGGACAACGTGACTGTGTCCTGAAAGCAAGGTCGTGAACGACACTAAAGAATGCAAATGAAGAGCAATAAAGTCTGCTCCAACTGTCAAAGGCAACTGTACACAAGTTCACCAATCTTCTTACCCTTTTTTTTTTTCTCATGTACACCTAATCATCATCTACAGCTACGTCACGGAATATTGAGAAGGTTAAAAATAAGAAAAAAAAAAAAGAACAACGAGAAGGAAAGGGTATAGGGAAGAAGACAAAAGATTAAAAGGAAGCGAAAGGGAGAAAGAAGTACCGAAGACTGTCTTGCCGTTCCTTCAGCATTTTCTCGATCAAGCGACGGACGCACTTTACTCCTAATTTCCATAAACACAAAAAATGGTCTCAGCGACGGAAATTATCTTGCCTCTCTTTCCAATATCTGTTACCTATTTTTAGCGAAGAGCCATTCCCAGGAGCCGGAGATTACGTGCTGGAAAGTGCTGCTGTCTGTGTCTGTCAGGATGCCAGAACATTTCTGGGAACATCTGATCCGTAAAGCTAGACAGCAATATAAGTCATCACAGAAATAGTCTTTTTCTGCTGGCAGGCTGTTCGGAAACAACAGATGACATTCAGTGTATATACTGATCCTGTAGTTTTGTTCGTTTTAAAACTTTTTTTTTTTCGAATGAGGCGTCTGGACTGTTTCTGACCTATCAGTGTACCTTTTCGGTAAGTCACATGTTTGGAACATGATTAGTCCGTACAGTCTCAAAATGCTGGGCAAATCACGAACGTCGTCAGTGGCGGTACATATCAGACCGACTAGTCAGTGTCATCAGTGACACATCGTTTTACCTCTCGAAATGGGAGTTTTGTTCTTTCCATACACAAATATGCACATAAAATTTCACAGTGCATACAGATGATATAGCTCGTGCATCAACACTGATCGCTATGTCTGTCTATCTTCATAAATAATTCCTGTATCTAAACCAATCCAATTGTCTACTAAATTTCAACGTATGGTTCCAGCATCGATGCCATTTAGCTATTTTCAAAATCCTGAATAAAAAAGCGAGTGTCCACGAATCTCACACGGATCGGGATTTTTACCACCATCCCCTCCCCCTCTACCAGACCTCGATTGGTGGTCTGGGTGCCAGCCTTTCGGATGATACGATAAACCGAGGTCTTGTCTGCAACATGGACTCTGGACCTTGCAATTGGAATGAACTTCCTCTTTCGCTTCGTCAAGTCTCCACACTCAGCTCTTTCAAGTCTGGCCTTAAAACCCACCTCTTCCCGAAATAGCCTCCCTTCACTGCCTCTTCCTCGTCTTCAGTTTCTCCAGTTTTAGAATTATAAAATGCGTGTGAATGACTAGTGCGAAAGCGCTTTGATTTGTCTCTGCACAAGATTCAGCGCTATATAAATACCATTATTACTATTATTGTTGTTGTCATTAGCGAAAGTAAAAGAATTCCCGGCAAGAAAGGGGTTGTGACTGGCAAAATCAAGGAGAAAACAAATGCACTTGCAGACAGAAAAGAGAGAAACAATGGGTGGCGCTGCTCCGTGGCCACACGCTTTCTTTGAGGAGAGCAGTCCGTGTTTCGCAGAGAAAAACATGTTTTGACAACAACAACAACAAAAAAGTAATACAATACAATACAATGCAATACAATACAATTCTCGAATCAAAACCAACCCCCCTATCAAGTTCTTGTAAGCTGTATCATAACCCTATGTCATGTAACTTTTCTACATCAATTGTTTACGAAAACCAGCCTAAAAATTACCAGCTGGCTGTTCTGGTAGTAACTCCAGAAAGAGGCTGAAAGGAATGTAGAGCAACATCGTTGTCAGCACTTAGCTCAGTGAGATCTGTAATCTTAACATTCTTCTGCAGTGTTTGATTATTTTATTTATTTATTTATTTATTTATTTATTTATTTATCTGTCTATTTATTCATTCATTTATTTATTCATTTACTTGCTTATTTACTTTTTTTTCTATAAATAAGCATATTTGTTTGTTTTTTCTTTTTATTATATTGGTTAAATTATACACATATTTGTTCATTTATGCGTACTTTCTATTCATTTTTCATTAATAGTAATGTTTTCACTCACTCTGAGTCTGTGCTTGCCTTTTGTTTTTCAATGTCCAGATCCAATCTGGATCTCCTTCTGTCTTGAACTTCAACTTCGATTACTCTCTCTCTTTCTCTCTCTCTCTCTCTCTCTCTCTCTCTCTCTCTCTCTCCATCTCTCTCTCTCTCTCTCTCTCTCTCTCTCTCTCTCTTCCTCTCTCTCTTGTAGGGAAGGTATTCACGGCCATTTTGAACAAAAGATTGTGCCACTGGGCTGAAAATGAAAGCAAAATCAGTAAAGAACAGGCAGGTTTCCGTAAAAACTATTCGACAATTGACCATATTTTTACCTTGACCACAATAATAAAAAACAAATTAAACAGTAAAAGAGGAGGAAAGGTATATGCTGCCTTCGTAGACTACCGCAAAGCTTTTGACACTGTTGACCGAAATAAATTGTGGATGACACTAGAAAATGCAAGAGCATCCTCTAAGCTAATTAACATGTTAAAGGCCATGTACAGTTCTGTTAGAGCCTGTGTGAGGTGGGGTGGAAATATGACCGATTTTTTCAATTGTCCCCAAGGGGTTAAACAAGGTTGTCTCCTCAGCCCAATAATCTTTTCACTTCTGATATCTGAAGTTGCAGATTTTGTGAGACAGTGGGGAAGACATGGTATCCAGTTAATACCCGGTTCTGATGAAATTTATTCGTTGTTATTTGCAGATGATATCGTTCTGTTGTCGTCAACTCCGGGTGGGCTGCAAAACCAAATTAATAATTTAGAAAAGTCTTCAAGGGAACTGGGACTTACGGTGAATTTGGATAAAACCAAAATAATGATTTTTAGGAAAGGGGGGTATGCTTCTAACATAGAAAAATGGACATATGGAGGAAACACAATTGAAATAGTAAACAAGTACAAATACTTAGGGTTCACACTCACTACTAAGCTGTCAGAAACTTGTGCTTGTGAGGAATTTGCAAGTAAGGCAAAAAATAAAATACTTGACATTCTAAAAACAATGTGGGCACTTGGCAATCTAAATACAAAGGTATTCTTTCAGCTTTTCGATGCACAAGTAAAACCAATGTTACTGTACGCAGCGGAGATATGGGGTTTAGTTAAAGTAGACGTCATTGAATCGGCGCATTTATTTGCATGCAAAAGATTACTCAGTGTATCAAACAAGACACCAAATTATATGGTATACGGAGAGACCGGTCGATACCCTCTCTTTATTGACTCGACTGTATCATGTGTTCGCTACTGGTTGAAACTGACCAGGATGCCACTTTCACGATTTCCGAAACAGGCTGAATCGATGCTGAAGAATTCTCTAGACAGAAATGACAAGACGTCAGAAAATTGGCTTGGTAAAATTAAAGCATGCTTAGAGATGTGTGGTTTCCCTGATGTATGGATGAACCAGGGTACTGAAAATGAATTCGCCTTCTTAAAGTCTCTTAAACAAAAACTGATAGACAAATTTAAAATGGACTGGTTTTCTAAACTTTGTAGTAGTGACAGATTTTCTATTTATCGATCATTTAAAACAGATTTTCATTCAGAACTTTACTTGGACAATATCACTATCAAACGTTTCAGAGATACCTTGATAAGATTGCGACTTGGTCTAAACGAGCTTGGTATAAATAGAAGATTCGAGAACGCGGATGTAAACCGTTTCTGCCCGTTTTGTCCTAGCACCCTGGAAGATGAATACCATTTCATTTTTGTGTGTCCTAAATACGGTCATATCCGTCAGAAATATATTCTAGAGTTCATAAATATCAACGACAATACACTGTTTCCTATTCTACAAACCCCATGTGTTACGTCCCAGAGAAATCTTGCTATGTACACTTATTACGCCTTAAAATTTAGAGACGAATTTACACAATGAATGAATTAGTATAACTATAAACATGATGAGGACGAACATGCTATGTATTTTTCATCCAGCTATCGGCTACTCACGTACAGTACACCTTTGTGTGTGTGTGTGTGTGTGTGTGTGTGTGTGTGTGTGTGTGTGTGTGTGTGTGTGTTTGTGTGTGAAGAGCGATCGAATTGCCCCATTGTATCCCCCACCCCTTTGTGTATGGGCCGGTGGCCTTCACAATTAAACTTGTGTCAGTGTCAGTGTCAGTGTCTCTTCCTCTCTCTCTCCATCTCTCACCCTCTCTACCTCTCTCTCTCTCTCTCTCTCCCCCTCTATCTCTCCATCTCTCTCCCTCTCTACCTCTCTTTTTCTCTCTCTCTCTCCATCTCTCTCCCTCTCTACCTCTCTTTTTCTCTCTCTCTTCCTCTCTTTCTCTCTCTCCATTATAGAGAGAGCTGCCCTTCAGATTGATCCCAAACAGAAAACAGACTCGTCATTATACCCTCGTTCCCCCTGCTCCCACCATGCTATCTGTTCCTTCTCCCAGCTCATCTTAACCCCGTTCTATACCTACCTCCCCCCCCCCATTTCCCCCGCCCCCATGACCCCCCCCCCCCACCTGTCACACACACACACACACACACACACACATGTTCGTGCGCGCGCGCGCGACAGGCACGCATACACAGCTGAAACACACACACACACACACACACACACACACACACACACACACACACGTTCGTGCGCGCGCGCGCGACAGGCACGCGTACACAGCTGAAACACACACACACACACACACACACACACACACACACACACACACACACACACACACACACACACACACAGTCGCGCGCGCTCGCACTTCTCTGCCCTTCACTCGTCAGGAGGTAGAGCCCAATTTCCCAATCTGAAGCTTTTAAGCTGTCTTCATCTGGCACGTGGACATATTGGCTGCCCCTTCTCCGATCTTTTCTTATGCTACCTTTTTTTTTCTTTTTTTTTAATTTTCTTCCTTTCTTTCTTTTTTGTGCTGTATTTGTTCTTTCTTTCTTTTATTCGTTTTTTTATTGTCTTTCTTTCTTTCTTTCTTTCTTTCTCAATCTTATTTCATTTGTAACATTCTGGTTTCCTTCTTTCTTTCCTTTTTTTTTTCATTGTATTAAAAGATCTTTTCTTCCTGTTTTCTTTCTTTCTGTCTATTTTTCTTTCCATCTTTCTTTCTTTCCCTTTCTTACTTTATTTGTTTTTCTATGTTTCTTTCTTTCCTCTCCTTTCCATGTTCTTTCTTTCTTTCTTTCTTTCTTTCTTTCATCCTCCCTTCCTTCCTTCCTTTCTTCCATCTTTCAGCTCTGCCCATCTTCTTTCTTTCTTTCGTTATTTCTTCCATTGTTCAGTTCTGTCCATGCATTTCTGTTTTTCTTTCTTACTTTCTTTCTTTCCTTCCTTCTTCCTTCCTTCCATCTTTCAGTTCTGTCCATGCATATCTGTTTTTTGTTTTTTTTTTCTTTCTTTCTTTCTTACTTTCTTTTTTTTATTTTTCTTTCTTTCTTTCTTCCTTCCTTCCACTTTTCAAGTTCTGTCCATGTATTTCTGTCTTTCCTTTCTTACTTTCTTTCTTTCTTTCTTTCTTTTTCTCTTTCCAAGTCATTAAGAAATGGAAAAAAGAAAAGTGCGTGGGTTCACATGATCAGAGACCTCGGCGAAGACCGGCTTAAACAGGCAGACAGATAGACTTGCAGGCACACACAGAGAAAGAAGAAGAAGAGAAAGAGGAGTAGTAGTAGTAGTAGTAAAAGTAGTAGTAGTAGTAGAAGAGGAAGAAGAAGACCACCACCACCTCACCTCCAGCAACAACAACAACAGCAACAACAATCTGTAGTCGAAGTCTGAATATTCATTCATTCACTTTTTAGGTCAAGGTGAAAACACACCCATCATGATTACACTGTATACAATGAACAAGAGAGGCAAGGCCTTCAAGACTCACTTGTGATACACTTTAAAAAAATCCAAGCTTTTTATGTATTGAGTATAATTTCAAAATGTAATGTTTAAGATGAGAAAGATCAGTTTAAAGCAAATTAACTCCCCTAGCATTACAGAGTAATTTCCCTTTGTTACTATCTGCACCAAAACGTTTGCAAAATAAATAAAACTTCCATGCTTAGCAAAATAAGTTCCTGTTTGAACAAAAAATGATAATAATGACTGCTCTAGCTGTTGGGTCAGAATATCAGATCAAAGTGCCAAGTTTAGAGAATACAAAAAATAATAACAGTAAATGCAGTTTGCATATAATTAGGCTTCATTCTTTTTTTTTTTTTGTGCCCATCCCAGAGGTGCAATATTGTTTTAAACAGATGACTGGAAAGAACTGAATTTTTCCTATTTTTATGCCAAATTTGGTGTCAACTGACAAAGTAGTTGCAGAGAAAATGTCAATGTTAAAGTTTACCACGGACACACAGACACACACACACACACACACACACACACACACACACACACACACACACAACCGAACACCGGGTTAAAACATACTCACTTTGTTTACACAAGTGAGTCAAAAAGGGCAATACCAGAGCAAGTGACACAATTCGGCTTACAGGGTATCGAAGTAAAGAACGGTGCTGCATGTGTCTGTCAGGATTCCGTTACGACGAAGCATTATGTATGTTGTAGGATTCGTTCCCCTGTGTAACCGTCTGCCTGGTTATCTAGATTTTTGATGTCCACCACTCTGTGACTCCACACTTCCCAACCAGACGAGTTGACATCATACACACAGGCGCTTCCGGTATCTTCTTAACGTGTGTGTGTGTGTGTGTGTGTGTGTGTGTGTGTGTGTGTGTGTGTGTGTGACAAGAGTTGGAGAGAGAGAGTTGAATTTAACGATCTATTTAGCTTACCCCCCTTGATGAAGGCAACATTGTTCAGTGTTTTTGGTCATGGTCTAGTGAGGGTGTCGTTGTTTGACGCAGTGGAGTCCTGGGTCTCTGGCCGGGTGGGAAGTCCAGCTGACGTTCCAAGGGAGAGTACTGGATGTCTGAAGAGGGTGATTTCCCTGGATGTTTTAACAGGATGATGTCCTGGTTGTTCTTCTGGCGTGCGTGCCGATGGGGAAGTCCCGATTGTATGTTGATGTGTGAGATCCTGCTCGCTAGGAATTAATCTGTCGCAATAAGATTAAACGTCGCAACCGTGGAGATGGTGAATGCGGGCGAGGTGGTTTTTTGTTGTTGTTTGTTTGTTTTTTGTTTTTTGTTTTTGTTTGTTTGTTTGTTTGTAGTTTTTTACTCACATGTTTAAACAGAGTAAGTCTGGGTATCAATTAACGGACAGCCCTAATTCAGTTGTCCGGCTGTCTATGGGTTTATTGGTCTGTCTTTGTGAATGTATTTGTGGTAACCACACACACACACACACACACACACACACACACACACACACACACGTGCGTGCGCTCATGCGCACGCACGCGCACACATACACAGCATACATAGTTTTTGGATTTCGATGTGCACCTAATGATATCTCTCTGTGATATATATATATACAAAAAAACAAACACATTTTTTACCACGTCTCTCCTCGCCAACCACCCACCTCAACCCGTTCTCTCTCTCTCTCTCTCTCTCTCTCTCAATCTCTCTCTCTCCCCCCCCGCTCTTTCTCTCTCTCTCTCTCTCTCTCTCGTTCGCTCTTTCTCTCTCTCTCTCTCTCTTTCAGTCAATCTGCCTGTCTTTGTATTACACACACACTCTCTCTCTCTCTTTCTCTTTCACTCACTCACACACACACACACACTCACTCACTCACTCACTCACTCTCTTATAATTGTTTTCACCCTTTTGAAAGTGTTTTCGTGTCATATCTTGTCAGTTTGTTTCCCCCAGTGTTTACCGTAATTCAAAAACGATGACCGCGCTGACATAAGCAGCTGACCAGAACTGTGTTGTCCAGCCTGCACCACAGCAGATTAAACCAGCTCCCGAACTGTACTGGGAGCAAGGAGGGGTATGGAGGAGGGAGGAGGGAGGTGGGAGGCCAGCTGGGGGGTGTCCCCCCAAAAACAAGGCAGCATCTGCAGCCGGCACTGGCCGCTCGGCGCAGGAAGCAACATCCGCCTGAAAGTGAAGTGGCGCCACCTTGTCTCTGGTTCTGCAAACGACACCAGTGTCCGAACCCGCTGCTTCTCTCCCTTCTTTCTTACCCCATATTTTTGTTGTCCTGTCCTGTCCTGTCCCTTTTAAAGACAGCATAGCCCGCTTACCGGTGTAGCTGCTCGGAGTCGATCCCAGTTGGTTTGTTCCCCTCGTGAGTGTTTTGATGCAGGCCAATTGCCTGTATGTATGTATATATATATATATATATATATATATATATATACCCTGGTGTGCTTTGTGGTGGATAATCAAAGCACCTTCATTGTCCTGCATGCAAACTTTCCTCTTCTAATGTCAGATTTTGTCTTGTCCAGATTCAAGAAGGTCACTGACGGGCGAAAGGGAAGAGGACCCTGTGGGGAGAGGGGCAACAGTCAGGTGTGGGTGGTGGGTGGGCTGTAGGTGATGTGTGCACAACAGGCATTTATATAACATAGATATTGATCCCTTGCCGGTGTAGCTGCTAGGAGTTTATCCCAGCCGATTCTTCCGCCCCCCCCCCCCCCCCCACCCCCTCCCGCACCCGCTCCCCGTGAGCGTTTCGACACAGGCTGACCTCCCTATATATACCCTGCTGGGCTTTGTGGTAGAAAATCAAAACACTATCGTTGCTCTGTACTCAAGCTTTTCACTTTAGAGGTAGGTCTGCTTTCGTATTTTTTTCGGAGTCACGAGAAAGGAAAATGACGAGGAGAAAAAGAAGGGGGAAATGGGCGTCATGATCAAGGATTGGATTGATTGATATGGATACTTATATAGCGCCTATCCTCGGTCAGAGACCAAGCAAGCTCTAAGCGCTTTACAAACACAGTCATTTGCACGATAGGCTGTCTACCTGGGTAGAGCCGACAGACGGCTGCCACTGGGTGCTCATCATTCGTTTCCTGTGTCATTTAGTCAGATTTCAGGCATGCACACATACACACTCAGACAGACATGTAACATTTTATGTGTATGACTGGGTTTTTTGTTGTTGTTTTTTTTGGGGGGGTTGTTTTTTTTTTTTTTTTTTTTTTACCCTGCCATGTAGGCAGCCATACTCCATTTTCGGGGGTGTGCATTGCTGGGTATGTTCTTGTTTCCACAATCCACCAAACGCGGACATGGATTATGGGATCTTTGATGTGCATATTTGATCTTCTGCGTGCGTATACACACGAAGGGGGTTCAGGCACTAGCAGGTCTACACATATGTTGACCTGGGAGATCATAAAAATCTCCACCCTTTACCCACCAGGCACCATCACTGAGATTCGAATCCAGGACCCTCAGATTGAAAGTCCAACACTTTAACTCACTCGCTGCCATTGTCCGCATATGCGGACATCGTCGGAGAAAGCGTTGGATGCCAATGTCCGCATATGCGGACTTGGATTTTAAAAAGTCGTGCTGTCGGAGTGACGCGTCGGATGCGAAAATCAAAAGCAGATGTGATATCTTACGTCACCTCTGGTCAGCTTTTCATTCACACACGCTGCGTGTGTGTCGCGATAAGCTCAACCGCAGTTGATAACAAAGCATGCCCCCTGTCAGCTTTGTAAGTTGTTTGACAAGATGGCGTCACGACGAAGTGTTCGACACGGTCGGAGAGGTGAAATGTTACTCAGCGTCGAAGATGCTTTGGAAATGATCCAAACTGAAGGCTCTGATGTCGAAGGAGATCATGCTGATTCTTCGGACAGTGAATTTGAACCAGATCCCAATGAACTAGAAATAGATTCAGCCGCTGAAGAGAGTGTTTACAATGGAGAGGAAAGTGAGGAACATGTGCCAGCAGATGAGACAGACACAGACGACGAAACCACTGAGGAAACGGACGATTTTGGAAGTGTTTTCACCAGTGATTGGACTGACAATTTTTCCTTTTTCCCTCTTGCACATCCCTTCACTGGCATACCAGGTTTCTCAGCTGACTGGCCAGTCAACACCCAGCCAGTTGAGTTCTTTTCTTTGTTCTTTGATTTTCATTATGTAGAGACAATATTTTTCTTTTGTATGTGTGAATTTCAACTTTCTTCACCACCTGTTCATACTTCATTGCATGCACTAGGTCTTCAGTTCCTCAGATAGTGTTAGAATGTGATGTGGAACATGTTGGTATACCTTTCTGATGGGTGCAAAAATGCTAAAAAATACACAAAATATGGATACCGCGATCAACATCAAGATGGTGAGTAAATACTTTGCTTTTTTGCACACATATGGAACAACATTCCTTGCATACATATACTAAATATCAATTGTCTGGGTGTTTATTTGTGTTTTTTTACAATTTTTTCCCCATCCTATACAAACCCTGGGTTTTCAGGGATTGGCAAGGGCAAAAACTCTTGGCATGGAGTGAGTTAACCATTCGGTTATTGCGCCCATCATGACAAACAGCGGGGAAGGCAAAAGCGCCACCAGTAATCACTTCTTCAAGATTTTAAAGCAGTAAAAGCCTTAGAAATGCTCTGATATCAAAGCAACTTTCTGCCAAACATAAACAACACATGACTGCCTGTATTCTGTCAAATAAATCAAGGCTGAGTGAACCTGTAAGAGTGTTTACAACAGACACTGATATTCAACTGAAAACGTTACACGGGGAGGACCTACGGAGGAAGTGACGATGTGGGACGTTACCCCGGTCCATAAGAGAAATAGACAGCCGATGCCACCACACTTCCCCCAAAAGGGAATGACTGTTCATGAAGGCAGTGCCAGACCAGTCTGCAGTGTGCACGTGTCCTCTCATGGTGTGTTGTGGTTGACGTCAGTCAGACTTCAGATAGTGATCGGGAAAGAAAGGAAAGCAGGTCTTCCTTCCAGACTGATGGACAAAAAGGCGCAGACGTTTCGTCAGAATAATAGATAGTAGATTTAAACTGTGATATATATATATATATATATATATATATATATATATATATATATATATATATATATATATATACATATATATATATACTGATATATAGATAAACAGATATGCATACATGTTTAAATGTATATATACATAACTCACGGTTTTAATTTATCGGACTAAAAGGATATCTATCACAGTCTTCCTCTGATCATGAATGAACGAACAAAATCTAATATTCCACAAATGAAAACGTAACAATTTTTCCAAGCGAACTGGAAAAAAGTCCCCAGGGTAACATGAGGACGGAACTCGGAATCCCTGACACGGGTGTAGGTGGCCTGAGCGGAGTACTTGTATGTTGTATTGTATTGTTGTATTATCACTCTTTGTCACAACAGATTTCTCTGTGTGAAATTCGGGCTGCTCTCGCCAGGGAGAGCACGCCGCTTCACTGACAGCGCCCCCCCCCCCTCACCCACACACACACACACACACACCCTCTTTTTTCTGCCAGCAATTTTATGTATTTTCCTATCGAAGTGGATTTTTCTACAGAAATTTGCCAGGGACAACCCTTTTGTTGCTGTGGGTTCTTTTACGTGCGCTAAATGCATGCTGCAAACGGGACCTCGGTTTATCGTCTCATCCGACTGACTAGCGTCCAGACGTGTGGACCGACGAGACGCCAAGAGTCGATATGATACGCACGCACACACACACACACACACACACACACACACACACACATATATATATATATATATATATATATATATATATATGTCGATATGATACGCACGCACACACACACACACATATATATATATATATATATATATATATATAGATATGTGTGTGTGTGTGTGTGTGTGTGTGTGATCAGGACATAGTTGGTTGAAGACGATCGCTCGGTGGTGTCATGTGAATGGTTGAGGTGCAGGGGGAATCGGTGGAGGTGCATGTTGATCATAGCGTCAGCAGCTATGGTTCTGTTCAAGTCAGAAGAAAGACAGAGACACAGACAGACAGACAGACGGACAGACAGACAGAGAAACAAAGACAGAGAGACAAAGTGCCAACGCGGTACCCCGTTCCCCCAGTTGGCCCCCGGCCCCTCACCTGTACTTACTAACGAGGTCCCGTGCATCACACGCTGAGAGGGCCCAGGTGCGAGGAATCCTATGAGGGGGTTTCAGCAGCAACAGTGGACGTGGGCCAGACCCACCCACATCACTCCAGCAGTCCTCCCGCAATTCCGCCCATCCATTGCCCTCCCTTCCTCCCTCCCTCCCTCCCTCCCTTCTTGATCCTTGATCCTCCCACGCTCCCGCCCCCCCCCCACTCCCCGCCCCACAAGCCCCCCACACCCGGGTCCAGTCAGCAGGGAGTGCCAGCCACTTAAAGCAGCAGCAGCAGGTGCCCGACGTGTTGAGTGGGCGGTTCACGCTCCACATGGCCTCTGTCACCTTCTGTATGTGTGTCTGTCTTTCTCATTCTGCACCTCTCTCTCTCTCTCTCTCTCTCTCTCTCTCTCTCTCTCTCTCTCTCATTATATCCTCTCTCTGTCTCCTTTCTGAGTTAGCAGAATGACAAAAGCAGAGCGGCTGTCAAAGAATTTTTTTTAGAATCGGCAGTTGGAATTGTTCCAGTGTGAGAATGAGAATCTCAACAATTGAGAAACTGGCATATGATTTTGACATTTTATGTCTCCAAGAGACCAGGACAAGTGCAGACAGACCAATACATTTTGAGAATTTCACAGTCTTTCAAAGGAAGCATGAAAGATAGAGCACGATGCTTTGCAAATCAAACACAAATATCGGCATCATTTCCAAACCAACATTGCGTAAATTTCTTCAAAACGGAACAGAGTCTCTGTGGGCCTTTCCAAGTACAATAGACTGAGCAACACACTAGACGCCACTTTCTTGACATCAGAGATCTTTTCCCATCCCTCTTGCGGCCAATCAGTGGCAGCCTCTGTGCGTGTGTGTATGTGTGGGTCTGTTTGTTTGTGTGCATTTGTGCATGCGCGAGGGTGCAAGTGTACACAAGTGTCAGGAGAGTTCTGTGCACATGCGTATGTGTGTGAGGGGGGCGGAGGCGTGGGGGGTGCAGGGGTGGAGGGGGGTAGATGATTAGGTATGTGTGTGTATGCTTGCCTACACTGTGAGAGCAACGGAATATTGGAACGTGCAGGTGTGCATATATATGTATATATGTGTGTGGGGTTGGGGGTGGGGGATATGGGCGTGTGTGTGTGTGCTTGTACAAGTAAGGGTTCATCTGTATGTGTGTGTGTGTGTGTGTGTGTGTGTGTGTGTGGCATGGAAGCTGCGATATGTAACCTAGAAATGAGTGTGGGGAGGAGGGTGTATGTGTGTTTGTGTGTGTTTCGCATGGAAGCTGCGATATGTAGCCTAGAAATGAGTGTGTGGAGGAGGGGGGTAGAGGAGGTGCAGGGTAATGTGTGTGTGTGTGTGTTGGGGCTCATGTACGTTTATGTGTATTTGACTGTGCTTTCGTATCTGTGAAACTGCATGTTTGGTGGGTGTATGTATGAATGTGTGTCTCCATGTTTTACATTTGTTTGCTTATTTATCATAATTGTTGTCTTTTTTATTTATTCATTTTATTATTATTATTATTATTATTATTATTATTACTACTACTACTACTACTACTACTACTACTACTACTACTACTTTTTTTCTTTTTTTTTTCTCAAGGCCTGACTAAGCACGTTGGGTTACGCTGCTGGTCAGGCATCTGCTTGGCAGATGTGGCGTAGCGTATATGGGTTTGTCCGAACGCAGTGACGCCTCCTTGAGCTACTGAAACTGAAACTCTCTCCTTTCTCTCTCTCATTCTCCTCTTTCTCTCTCATTCTCTCCCGCTCCCCCCCCCCCCTCTTTCTCTCTCATTCTCTCCCCCCCCTCTCTCTCTCATTCTCATCTCTCTTTCTCATTCCTCTCTCTCCTCTTTCTCTCACCTTCTCCCCTCTCTCCTTCTCCTCTCTCTCCTTCTCCTCTCTCTTTCGACGGCACAGACAAGCTGAACATTTAGTTTCTATTCTTTCCTTCTTGGTTTGTTGATCGATCTATTATTAACCTATTTCTTTATTAATTAACTACACACTTGTTTATTTTTGCATCTATTCATTTAATCAAGTGTTCATCATTGATTACATTTTTTATAGTTGCTAACGAGTTCCCTTTCGATCAACACACACACACACACACACACACACACACACACACACACACACACACACACACACAGAGAGAGAGAGAGAGAGAGAGAGAGAGAGAGAGAGAGAGATGGAAACAATATGCAATCAAATATGTGCACAGTAGAAATCACACACACACACACACACACACACACACACACACACACACACACACACACACACACACACAGCGACTGATTTTTAATAGAAAAAAGTGTTGGACTTTGGCTAACATTGGAAGTAATATGCTTTCGCTTCTTTTTTGTGTGTTTTTTCTTCTTCTTCTTCTTCTTTTTTAAGAGCAAATGAAAGATACTGAGGCTCAGGTAGGACAGAGAATGAAGAGAGAGAAAGTTGTAAGTGTCACGTTTCCCCGTTTCCCAGAAGAAGAAGGGGTAGGAGGGGGGGGGCGGGGGGGGGGGGGTGTCACGGCGAGTTGCGGACGCCACTCCCCGGGAACTAGTTAACTGAGCTCAGTGGGGCGAGCAGTCAAAACAGACAGCAACGGGATCTTTGTCACCGGTGTACCAGCCTGTTTGCAACCCCGTTGGATTTTACCTAGGAGTCAAATCTGGCTTGCCTGGATTAACCCCGGGATCTGTGTATTATAGACTAGCAAGAATTAACCCCGGAGTCTACATATACAGATCAGCCTGGATTAACCCCGGGGTCTATGTATATAGACTAGCAAGAATTAAACCCGGGGTCTATGTATATAGACTAGATATAGACTAGCAAGGATTAACCCCGGCGTCTATGTGTATAGACTAGCAAGGATTAACCTCGGGGTCTATGTGTATAGACTAGCAATGATTAACCTCGGGGTCTATGTGTATAGACTAGCAAGGATTAACCTCGGGGTCTATGTGTATAGACTAGCAATGATTAACCTCGGGGTCTATGTGTATAGACTAGCAATGATTAACCTCGGGGTCTATGTATATAGACTAGCAAGGATTAACCCCGGGGTCTATGTGTATAGACTAGCAATGATTAACCCCGGGGTCTATGTATATAGACTAGCAATGATTAATCCCAGGGTCTATGTATATAGACTAGCCTGGACTAACCCCGGGGTCTATGTGTATAGACTAGCCTGGACTAACCCCGGGGTCTATGTGTATAGACTAGCAAGGATTAACCCCGGGGTCTATGTATATAGACTAGCCTGGATTAACCCCGGGGTCTGTGTATATAGACTAGCAAGGATTAACTCCAGGGTCTGTGAATATAGACTAGCAAGGATTAACCCCAGGGTCTGTGTATATAGACTAGCAAGGATTAACCCCAGGGTCTGTGTATATAGACTAGCAAGGATTAACTCCAGGGTCTGTGTATATAGACTAGCAAGGATTAACTCCAGTGTCTGTGAATATAGACTAGCAAGGATTAACTCCAGGGTCTGTGAATATAGACTAGCAAGGATTAACCCCAGGGTCTGTGAATATAGACTAGCAAGGATTAACCCCAGGGTCTGTCTATATAGACTAGCAAGGATTAACCCCAGGGTCTGTGAATATAGACTAGCAAGGATTAACCCCAGGGTCTGTGAATATAGACTAGCAAGGATTAACTCCAGGGTCTGTGTATATAGACTAGCAAGGATTAACCCCAGGGTCTGTGAATATAGACTAGCAAGGATTAACTCCAGGGTCTGTGAATATAGACTAGCAAGGATTAACCCCAGGGTCTGTGTATATAGACTAGCAAGGATTAACTCCAGGGTCTGTGTATATAGACTAGCAAGGATTAACCCCTGGGTCTATGTACATAGACCAGCCTGGATAATGCCCCACGGTGGTAAACCTCAACCAGTCACAACTGCTCCCCCCACCCCCACCCTACCTCCCACCTTCAATTGAATTTTAACCCTCGCTTGAAGCGAACGCCGGGGGGAGAAATTTGGTCCGGTTAGAATCCATACAGGCCATCACAGTAATGATAATAGTAATATTAACTGCACATTTATCAGTGCGTTCCTCATTGCACAAAGTGCTCTACAATCCACACGCACACGCGTACGAAACACACTCAGTCCTCAGCTCACACTCATCCACAATAAACATATATATGCGCATACAAACTCGTTCGTACATGCATACATACATATATTCGACGCACACACAATACAGCGTTAGAAATATACCTACACACAATCAACTAACTACTTTCATGTATGAGAGAGGGTCAAGAGGAAATGCTCGCCAGCCCCCAGCCCCCCCCCCCCCGCCCCCCCACACACCCTTCGAAGCCAGCCCAAAATGATCCTGGGTATAAGTACTAACACCCAGCAAGTTTTGGGGTGGGGGGAGGTAGTTTCAGGTTGTTACACCGCCGGGCCTTGTGGTGTGCACCACTGCATTGTGTAGGTCACACACACACACACACACACACACACACACACACATACACACGTCATGATGCCTCTCTTGCATAACGGCAGCAAACTGTGCTCTGCCTTCACAGACCACGTGTGGGGTGGGGCTGGTGGGGGTGAGTGGAGGGATGGGTAGGCAGTAATAAGTCGGTTACAATCACTTTTCTCTTACGAATCGGGTTTTCACGTGGCGTGTGTGTGTGTGTGTGTGTGTGTGTGTGTGTGTGTGTGTGTGTGTTTATGTTCTTCCATTTAATGCATGCTCATATACCTAGTGAGATTTGAGACGAACAATACATATCATCATCATCATCATCATCATCATCATCATCATTGTCATCATTGTCCTCGTCGTTGTCGTCATCGGAGCCGTAGTCGTTGTCACCGTCATTGTCATCATCTTCGTCGTCATCATTGTCATCATCGTCGTCATCTTCATTGTTCTTGTCAGCAGCATAACCGTCGCCAGTATTTTCTCACCTCCACTAGACCTTAAGTGGTGGTCTGGACTCTAGTCCTTCGGATGAGACGATAAACCGGGGTCCCGTGTGCAGCATGTATTTGACGCACGTAAAAGCACCCACGGCAACAAAAGGGTTGTCCCTGGTAAAATTCTGTAGAAAAATCCACTTGGATAGGAAAACAAATAAAATTGCAGGCAGAAAAAAAAATACACACAAAAAAGGTGGTGCTGCCAGTGCAGCGACATGCTCTCCCTGGCGAAAGAGCAGTCCGAATTTCACACAGAGAAATCCGCTGTGACAGAAAGAGCAATACAAATACAATACAAATACAAATGGTTGTTCTTGCCTAAATGGAGCCAGTTGCAGAACACAAGAACTCCAGAGCTGCACCCGAATCCCACGCGACGCAGTAATTGCAGCATGTCCCAGTTTCCAGCAGCCTGATAGTCCAGCGGGCTAATCACGGTCAGGAACGCCGGAATGCCAGAGCCACTGGCCACGTAAAAACAGCCAGATGACAGCTAATCAGCAGTCAGTGACAGCAGCAGACAACCACTCACTGTCACTGCCAGCCTGCCACAGAGGACGGAAGCCGATTATATGCTGTGGGCATCCATCCCTCTGAGTCCCCCCCACCTCCTTGCATAAGACGGGGGCGACGTTGCACGGCAAGTAATACTGCTGCAAAACACGGCTTAGTGTGAAGCAGTAACATCATATCTTACTCCACAACACGGAGTTACACGGTGCAACATTATACGACACGGCATAACACAAATGAGACGATAAACCGAGGTCCCGTGTGCAGCAGAGTTTAAGTATCCACGGCAACAAAAAGGGTTGTCCCTAGGAAATTTCCAGCTGCACAAAAATCTGTAATGTACTTGTAATGTGCGCGCGTGATTGAAGCTTGATGAAATGACGAAGAATGATGAGCGCCTAAAGGCAGAAGCTCTCAGTGTGCTATACCGAGGTAGGCATCCTGACGTTTAAATGACTCCGTTTTTGTAAATAGCGCTTAGAGTTTGGTCTCTGAGAGAAGGTAGACACAATTTAAGAATCAACAAGAAGAAGATGAAGGAGGAGGAGAAGTAGAAGAAGAAGATGATGATGATGATCATCATCATCATGATCATGAAGAATAAGAATAAGATGAAGAAGAATAAGAAACAGACCAGCACGGTACAACGCCACACAGCACGATACAACACAGTATAAAACAGACCAGCACGGTACAACGCTACACAGCACGATACAACACAGTATAACACAGACCAGCACTGCACAACGCTACACAGCACGATACAACACAGTATAAAACAGACCAGCACGGTACAACGCTACACAGCACGATACAACACAGTATAAAACAGACCAGTACGGTACAACGCTACACAGCACGATACAACACAGTATATATAAAACAGACCAGCACGGTACAACACCACACAGCACGATACAACACAGTATATATAAAACAGACCAGCAGGGTACAACACCACACAGGACGATACAACACAGTATAAAACAGACCAGCACGGTACAACACCACACAGCACGATACAACACAGTATATATAAAACAGACCACCACGGTACAACGCTACACAGCACGGTACAACACAGAATAACACAGACCAGCACTGCACAACGCTACACAGCACGGTACAACACAATATAAAACAGACCAGCACGGTACAACACCACACAGCACGATACAACACAGTATAACACAGACCAACACGGTACAACGCCACACAGCACGGTACAACGCCACACAGCACGATACAACACAGTATAAAACAGACCAGCACGGTACAACGCTACACAGCACGATACAACACAGTATAAAACAGACCAGCACTGCACAACGCTACACAGCACGATACAACACAGTATAACACAGACCAGCACGGTACAACGCCACACAGCACGATACAACACAGTATAAAACAGACCAACACGGTACAACGCCACACAGCACGATACAACACAGTATATATAAAACAGACCAACACGGTACAACATCACACAGCACGATACAACACAGTATATATAAAACAGACCAACACGGTACAACACCACACAGCACGATACAACACGGTATAACACGGACCAACACGGCACAACGCTACACAGCACGGTACAACGCTACACAGCACGATACAACACAGTATATATAAAACAGACCAGCACGGTACAACACCACACAGCACTATAGAACACAGTATAAAACAGACCAACACGGTACAACGCCACACAGCACCGTACAACACAGTATAACACAGACCAGCACTGCACAACGCTACACAGCACGATACAACACAGTATAACACAGACCAACACGGTACAACGCTACACAGCACGATACAACACAGTATAAAACAGACCAACACGGCACAACGCTACACAGCACGGTACAACACGGTATAACACGGACCAACACGGCACAACGCTACACAGCACGGTACAACACAGTATAACACAGACCAGCACGGTACAACACCACACAGCACGATACAACACAGTATATATAAAACAGACCAACACGGCACAACGCTACACAGCACGGTACAGCACAGAATAACACAGACCAACACGGTACAACGCTACACAGCACGATACAACACAGTATAAAACAGACCAGCACGGTACAACGCCACACAGCACGGTACAACACAGTATAAAACAGACCAGCACGGTACAACACCACACAGCACGATACAACACAGTATAAAACAGACCAGCACGGTACAACACCACACAGCACGATACAACACAGTATATATAAAACAGACCAACACGGCACAACGCTACACAGCACGGTACAGCACAGAATAACACAGACCAACACGGTACAACACCACACAGCACGATACAACACAGTATAAAACAGACCAGCACGGTACAACACCACACAGCACGATACAACACAGTATATATAAAACAGACCAACACGGCACAACGCTACACAGCACGGTACAACACAGTATAAAACAGACCAGCACGGTACAACACCACACAGCACGATACAACACAGTATAAAACAGACCAACACGGCACAACGCTACACAGCACGGTACAACACGGTATAACACGGACCAACACGGCACAACGCTACACAGCACGGTGCAACGCTACACAGCACGGTACAACACAGTATAAAACAGACCAGCACGGTACAACACCACACAGCACGATACAACACAGTATATATAAAACAGACCAGCACGGTACAACACCACACAGCACGATACACCACAGTATATATAAAACAGACCAACACGGCACAACGCTACACAGCACGGTACAACACGGTATATATAAAACAGACCAGCACGGTACAACGCTACACAGCACGGTACAGCACATAATAACACAGCCCAACACGGCACAACGCTACACAGCACGGTACAACACGGTATAACACGGACGAACACGGCACAACGCTACACAGCACGGTACAACGCTACACAGCACGGTACAACACAGTATAAAACAGACCAGCACGGTACAACACCACACAGCACGATACAACACAGTATATATAAAACAGACCAACACGGCACAACGCCACACAGCACGATACAACACAGTATATATAAAACAGACCAGCACGGTACAACACCACACAGCACGGTACAACACAGCATATATAAAACAGACCAGCACGGTACAACGCTACACAGCACGGTACAACACAGAATAACACAGACCAACACGGTACAACACCACACAGCACGATACAACACAGTATAAAACAGACCAGCACGGTACAACACCACACAGCACAATACAACACAGTATAAAACAGACCAACACGGCACAACGCTACACAGCACGGTACAACGCCACACAGCACGATACAACACAGTATATATAAAACAGACCAGCACGGTACAACGCTACACAGCACGATACAACACAGTATAAAACAGACCAGCACGGTACAACACCACACAGCACGATACAACACAGTATAACACAGACCAGCACGGTACAACACAGTATAAAACAGACCAACACGGTACAACACCACACAGCACGATACAACACAGTATAAAACAGACCAACACGGTACAACGCCACACAGCACGATACAACACAGTATAACACAGACCAGCACTGCACAACGCTACACAGCACGGTACAACACAGTATAAAACAGACCAACACGGCACAACGCTACACAGCACGGTACAACACAGTATAAAACAGACCAGCACGGTACAACACAGTATAACACAGACCAGCACGGCACAACGCTACACAGCACAATACAACACAGTATAAAACAGACCAGCACGGCACAACGCTACACAGCACGATACAACACAGTATAAAACAGACCAGCACGGTACAACACCACACAGCACGATACAACACAGTATAAAACAGACCAGCACTGCACAACGCTACACAGCACGATACAACACAGTATATATAAAACAGACCAGCACTGCACAACGCTACACAGCACGGTACAACACAGTATAAAACATACCAGCACGGTACAACACCACACAGCACGATACAACACAGTATAAAACAGACCAGCACGGTACAACACCACACAGCACGATACAACACAGTATAACACAGACCAGCACGGTACAACACCACACAGCACGATACAACACAGTATATATAAAACAGACCAGCACGGTACAACACCACACAGCACGATACAACACAGTATATATATAAAACAGACCAGCACGGTACAACACCACACAGCACAATACAACACAGTATATATATAAAACAGACCAACACGGTACAACGCTACACAGCACGATACAACACAGTATAAAAGAGACCAGGACGGTGCAACACCACACAGCACGATACAACACAGTATAATAACACGTGTCAACACATCACAATCAACACTGGGCAATAAATTATGGCGCCTAACCCTGACGCTCATTAATGCAGGCTCGTGGCCTCCTCGCGCCATAAACGTCCACAACAGGACACGGCCGCGCATGCGTCAGGCGTTGTTGAAAAATCAGGGGGCTAAAACTATTGCATAGTGATGTCCCTTGTCTGGTGTCATGGTGCGCCCTGTGGGGGCATGGTCACGGCGTGTTGGACATCACACGCCTGTCTGTCTAGCTGCCTCATCTGGAAGTCTGTGTGTGTCTGTCAGGGGTGTTAGAGGGTAGGGGACTGGTGTCTTATAATATAATAGTTTTGAGCAGACTGTGTACGTTGCGTTGTATTGTGTTTTTCGTATCGGTTCCGATCTTATCGTTGGTGTCGTGTTGTACTGTACTGTACTGTACTGTACTGTATCGTTTCGTATCCTAAAACTGTCCCATCCTATTGCATTGTATTGTATTGCACTGGAGTGAATTTATTGTATGATATTGGATTGTATTATGAATATTGATTTGTTTATTTTTATTGCATTTATTTTGTTTTATTTTTGTTTTGGGGGAGGGTAGATTTGTGTTTATGACAGGTTAAGTTTGCTCTTTTCAAGAAAATATTTGCCAAGATGAAGCGCCACCTTTGTTTTGATTTGCTTTTGGCTGTTTTGATCTTTGTTTATTGAAGATTTTTACGTGTATTTATTTGTGTGTGTGTATGTGTGTGTGTGTGTGTGTGTGTGTGTGTGTGTGTGTGTGTTGTCTCTGCCAAACTGGAAAGGGACAACTATGTTATTGCCACAGGTTCTTTTACACGCATGAAATGCATATGCTGTTTACTGCCTGGGTTAAAACAGCCAACACCCAAATGAAGATCTGGCATTCTCTCCCTGTCTTTGACACGACCCTTCTGCCTCCAACTGTTATCCTGGCATCCTGTCCGCCAGATCACCATGCACGTACTGCGCTGCCTGCTAGGTTCTGGTCTGGCAGTCTGATGACTGTGTTCATGTTTTGTCTCTAGCTAGCTGCACGTGCTTTGCGTTTCAGCCATTCCACTATCTTCATCCAATCGTCGCAAAATGGACAGAGTATGAATTATTCACCACTACCGGATTCAGCAACATTGAAAACAGTATGATTACAGTCTTCGGCAACCAGGCCGAGTAAGGTATTACATTCGGCAATGCATGTAGTTCCAGTCATTGTGCAGTTTGGGGATATTTCTGTTTAGTCCCTCACCCCACCCCTACTTCTACGTCCCCTTGATTCCCGTCGCCTCTCCTTTTGTTGTTGTCTTTTGTTTGTTTGTTTTCATGGTCTCAGTTGTGTGTATTTCATGGGGCACATCTTTTTTTTTCTTTTTTTTTTTATTGAGTATATATTTACTGTAATTCTCTTCCATGACTTATTTGTTTTTACTTCCGGTCATATTTTAGTTCATATACGATACTTTGTTCATGTATTTTTAACGTAAATAATTTTAACATGTCTTATCAAAATAATAGACTACTTTTTATATGTCTTGTTGGAATGCACTTCGAGCTTTCTGGTTGTTATGGAAATGCGCAATATAATACAATCTTTTTTTTTTCTTTTCTTTTCTTTTACCGTTTCCTTAGCGCTGAAAGTTGCTTCTTCATTAGCCGAAACACACACACACACACACACACACACACACACACACACACACACACTTCTATTTCTGCATGTCTTCATTTTTATGAAAAAAATGGTTTCTGCCTCTGACACACACATTTTTGGGGGGGCTAGGGCGGGAAACAGAAGGAGTTCAGCCTCTGTCGAATGCAGAGTGAATTCAGCCTCTGTCGAATGCAGAGACAATTCAGCCTCTGTTGAATGCAGAGACAATTCTGCCTCTGTTGAATGAAGAGACAATTCTGCCTCTGTTGAATACAGAGAATCAAGCCTCTGTTGGATACAGAGATAATTCAGACCCCGTCCGAGTCTTCATGGCGGGATAGGAGACGATTGGAACAGTAGTTCTCAGGTCTCTGCCCACGACACAAAGCCACCTGGGAACAGCTCCGCAGAGTCTGATGTGGATGAAGGGAGAGGGGCGAGGGTTGGACGAGGAGGGAGAAAATGAAAGGGGTCCTGGGGGCGGGCAGTGGATGAATATTATGATGACTATGTTCACAGAGTATGGTAGAAGGCAGGGTTAGGGGTGGGTGGGTGGATGGGTGGGGGAGGTGGGTATCCGTTTCATCATTGCTAAAACCATCTGAGACACCACAGCCAGAGACGCACATGCACACACACACATACACACACACACACACACACACACACACACACACACACACACACACACACACACACACACACACACACAGCGGATAGCCGTCTAAAAACACTTATAGTGAACAGACGTTAAACTGAAGAAAATACACAGCGGATAGATGATGAAGGGAACGGGACGGGTGTCACCCCACTCCCCACCCCCTGCCCCATCACTCTACTTCACACACACAGACACACACACACACACACACACACACACACACACACACACACACACACACACACACACACACACATACTGAAGGAGTGCCGTGTGTTGGACTAATGGTTTATGTCCACAAGGCAAAGTGAGGTGACGTCACCACCACACACGGGAGCCACGTTCCTGTGTTGACCTTTCGTCAGCCCCTTTCTCTCACTCTTCTCCGTCTGTATTGACCCTTAGTCAGTTGACTGACTTTTCCTTTCTGTCACACTGTGATGATGATGATGATGATGACGATGATGATGATGATGATGATGACGATGATGATGATGATGACGATGATATGAAAACTTACACAGCGCCATACCTCGGTCGGAGACCAAGCTCAAAGCGCTTTACAAACACCGAGTCATTTGCGCAACTGGCTGCTTACCTGGGTAGAGCCGACTGACAGCTGTCGTTGTGCACTCATCATTCGTTTCCTGTGTCGTTAAGTCAGGTTTTCAGTCACACACACACGCACGCACACACGCACGCACGCACACACTCTCTCTCTCTCTCTCTCTCTCTCTCTCTCTCTCTCATACGGACATTAACATTCTACGTGTATGACCATTTTGTTTATTTACCCCGTCACAAAGGCTGTCATACTCCGTTTTCGCGGGTGTGCATGCTGGGTATGTTCTAGTTTCCATGACCCACCGAGCGCTAACATGTTTTACAGGATTTTTAACGTGCGTATTTGATCTTCTGTTGGGTATACACACGAAGGGGGTTCAGGCACAAGCAGATCTGCATATATGTTGACCTGGGAGATCGGAAAATTCTCCACCCTTTACCCACCAGACGCCGTTAACAAGATTTGAACACAGCACCCTCAGATTGAAAATCCAACTCGGCTATTGCGTCTGCATTAACCTTTCGTTCGGAGACTGACATTTCCCTTTGTGTGGAACCCTTTCAGTTGCCCTCCGCTTCGCGCGTTCGTCTATGTGCATATAAACACGTATGCATACACACACACACACACACACACACACACACACACACACCTCCTTACCATCCCACATCCGTCTCTGGCTCTTGGCTCTCTCTCTAATATGGAAATGGTGTATTTTTGTGACGGTTCTGTCGTATTTCCCTTGATAAATAATCTTTCAATCCTCGTTAATTAAGGACCTAGGACGACAATGGCTTCACCAACACGCGTTCACATTCATGGTCGTTGTCATGGTGGCTTCTTGCTCGAAAGTGCTGGATATGAACGTTCGTGGCATTTCAACAGTTTCTATTTTAAAAATCTTTGGTCCATGGTAGTTATTAATTTATTCAATCATGTTTTTCTTGTCCTGAAGGATCGAAAAACAGTTAAGCGCTCTCCTTGGAGGATTTTTTTTCCCCATGGAAACCATCTAGGGTTTTGCTTGCGTGGTACTGCTAGCTTTGTCTCCACTGAATGAGGATCAAGATTTTTTTTTTTTATCGACGTTTGTCCCACACGATGTCCGAGCCTGAGACCGATTATCACATTCTAGACCGAGCCAAAAAAGAGACAAACCAGCCAATGGCCTCAGAATCTTCTTCACGGATGAACTAAAGGACATTCTTAGCGTTCTCATGGTGTGGTCATTCGGATGAGACAAGAGACTGAGGTCCCGTGTATATCATGCACTTGGTGTACTTTTCTTCTTCCTCTGCGTTCGTGGGCTGCAACTTCTACATTCACTCGCATGTACACGAGTGGGCTTTTACGTGCATGACCGTTTTTACCACGCCACTTAGGCACCCATACTCCGCTTTCGGGAGTGTGGATGCTGGATATGTTCTTGTTTCCATAACCCACCGAACGCTGACATGGATTACAGGATCTTTAACGTGCGTATTTGATCTTCTGCCGGCGTTTACACACGAAGGGGGTTCAGCACATATATTGACCTGGGAGATCGTAAAAGTCTCCACCCTTTACCCACCAGGCGCCGTCACCGTGATTCGAACCCGGGACCCTCAGATTAAAAGTCCAATGCTTTAACCACTCCGTTATTTTGCCGGTCACTTAGTGCACTTAAAAGATCCCGCGGGGAAAAAAGGGGGCTGTCCCTGGGAAAAGTCTGAAAAAGAAATCTACTTTGACAGGAAAAGAAGGACGTTTGCATGCAGAAAAAAGTGGCACCGCGCTGTGGCAACGTGCTGTGAGAGTATCCCAAATTTCACACTGAGAAATGTGTTGTGACAATACATTTCAATACAATGCAATACAATACAATACAATGCAGTATAGTGCAATGCAATGCAATTCAATATGATACAGTAGAGCGTATGGGAGAATTGACCAGTCCAATATTAGAACGGCAGTCAGTGTTGAATAAGAATCCACTGCAGAAAAAACAAACAAACAAACAAACAAACAAAAAATAAATAAAAACAACAACAACAACAACAACAAAAACAATCAAAATGGGAATTTCGGAAGAAAACCCAAATAAAATGTTAAATAAACGAATGAATAGATATAGAACAAACAATCAAACAATAAAGTGAATAATGGATATATAATTTATAATGAATAAGTAGATGAATAAATGAATAGATAAGTAAACAAACAAATAAATAAATAAATAAGCAAATAAGCAATAAATACATAAATAATTGACGTATTGGCGGTGACGACGACTGGCGACGCAGTGTCTCCATGCAGGTCCAGCGGAAACACATCATCGTATTCTGATCACATCGTGGCGTATAAAACAGTGCTAATCAAGATGGCCAAAGCTTTCCACTTTTCTATTATTATTATTATTATTATCATTCATATTCATATGCCTCTTTTGGAACCTTTGCGGGGTTTTTGTTGTTGTTTTTGTTGTTGTTTTGTTTGGGGTTTTTTTGTTTTGTTTTGTTTTTTTGTTGTTTTTTTATTACGCTATGATGTTGTTGTTTTTTCCAGAGGTACTTGCTTCTTCTGCTCCTAGCCTCCCACTCCCCCCGACCCCTGCCCCTCTCCCCCCCCGCCCCCCACAAACCCTCTCATTGCCATGCTGATCAAGCTGACAGCCCGTGTCCGTGCATTACTGCCCCCGTGTTGTCGTCGTTGTGTTGGGCCCACCACACACACACACACACACACACTCTGGGGTCTGCATCCTGTTCATCACAATGGCGTGTGCATGGTCAGATATGATTGATTCCCGGTCAGCCGCTGGTCCTCTGCAGGAACAATGACAAAGGAAATGGGGGAAGAGGGAAACGGTATAATTATGTGTGTGTGTGTTCTTATGGGCATGCACGCGAGTGTGTGAAAGCACGTGCGCATACACACATACACACACACACACTGACACGCACGCACGCACGCACGCACGCACGCACGCGCACACGCACACACACACGCACGCACGCGCGCGCACACACACACACACACACATGCGCGCTTGCTCATTGTTTTTGACAGAATTGTCAGTGTAACGTTAAATCGTCGAACTATAATTGCGTGGCTTACGTTATTGTTGTTGTTTTTTGTGTTTTTTTTCTTTTGCTTTCAGTGGTGGGTATGCTGGCTTGTAGCGTGCACTGGCCATAGGTAGTCAGCAGGCGACAGTATGACAGGTAGCAGGCTACAGCATGACAGATAACAGGTCACAGCATGACAAGTAGTCAGCAGCATGACCGGTAGTCAGCAGCCATACCATGACAGGTAGTCGGCAGCCACAGCATGACAGGTAGTCAGCAGCCACAGCATGACAGGTAGTCGGCAGCCACAGCATGACAGGTAGTCGGCAGCATGACAGGCAGTCAGCGGGCCACAGCATTACAGGTAACCAGCAGCATGACAGGTAGTCAACAGCCACAGCATGACAGGTAACCAGCAGCATTACAGGTAGCCAGCAGGCCAAAGCATGACAGGTAGACAGAGAGAATCTGAGCGCACTGGTTCGGATCCCGGCACAGTCGACAGTATTTTCTCTCTCCCCCCCCCCCCACCCCCCCACCCCACTAGACCTTGAGTGGTGGTTTAGACGCTAGCCATTCGGATCAGACGAAAAACCGAGGTCCCGTGTGCAGCAAGCACTTAGCGCACGAAAAAGAACCCACAGCAACGAAAGGGTTGTCCCTGGCAAAATTCTGTAGAAAAATCAACTTCGATAGGAAAACCCTTTTTTTTTTTTTTTAAACTGCAGGCAGGAAAAAATATGCACAAAAAAAAGTGGGTGGCGCTCTCAGTATAGGGACGCGCTCTTCCTGGGGAGAGCAGCCCGAATTTCACACAGAGAAATCTGTTGTGACGAAAAGAATGATATAATAAATACAATACACTACAAAACAATACAATAACTCACTCAGTACGGCCAGTCCTCTCTTCTCCTCTACACAGACCCCTCGGATGTCCAGTGAGTGTCTGAATGACCCAAGCTTTAACTTCCGTCGTCAGAATTGTGGTATTATTTGCCAACATTCACCTCTTCAGTGTAAGAGCCTTCCGCTTGTAATATTTTGATGGTGGTAATTGGGGTGAAACGCTGTTAACGTCGTCTCTTTCGCCGTTCGTATGGAGAGAGTTAATGCGAATGACTATGAAGCGTGTGTGCACAGGTTCCAGTCCTATATAGGGACCGAAATTTTTACTCCCCTCTCCGCCAGATACCCACTGAGTGATGGTCTGGATGCTGGTCCTTTGGGTGAGACGATGAATCGAGGTCCCGCGTACGGCATGCACTTAGTGCATGTATTCTTATACATGGCACCAAAACGTTGTCTTCGGCAAAATTCTGAAGAAATATCTAGTTTGGTAGTAAAACAGAAGCAGTTGCAGATAGAAAAAAAAAGTTAAAACAAATATGGTTAGGCTGCTCTGTGACGACGCGCTCTCCCTGATTAGAACATACAAACTTTCACACACAGGAATATGTTGTGACAATACAATGCAATACAATACAATACAATACAATACAATACAATAGTAAAGTAGTCTTGAGCTACGGGTCTTGAAGCTTGCCAGTTCTAACACCACCTGGGCACCAACCCCATAATCATCCCTCGCCCTCCCTTTCCATTCGGTCTCCAGCTTCAAGCCTAACCACGAACATGCACCAAAATTGAGGCCTCCCACCTCCAAGCTAAAACATCATCATGCACCAGTACTGAGGCCTCTACCTCCAAGCCAAACCATCTTGCACCAACATTGACGGCCTCCACCTCCAAGCTAAACCATCATGCACTGACATTGACGGCCTCCAGCTCAAAACCAAACCATCACACACCAATACTGACGGCTTCCACCTCCGAGACAAATCACCAACAAACACCAACACTGAAGCTTCAACTTATGTCAGAATGTAGCGGGCTTCCTGCGTGGTGCTGTGAAGGACGTAGAACAACTCCCTGCAGAGTGGTTGGTTGTTGGCAATTAGAGACGGCTTCCTTCTTTGGCGCTCCTTCTACTTGCTGTCAGTGGGGTTGTGTCCCCTGTCGGCACTCTGCATAAAGGCCGCGGATCTTTCACACGCCACAGCACGCTTCGGTCAGCAAGGTGTAAATGGTATGGCCAGCGCCACTGTCAATGTCTGCCCGATGGGCAAGGGAATGGTGGTGTCTGGAATCACACCACAGACACGTCAGCTGGAGAGAACAGATAATGGTCAAACCTTTTGAGGCCCTTTCCCGGTACTCTCTGTATGTTGCTATTGTCTTGCCTGCACTGAAGGAAAGTCATGCAAGTCAAGGTCTTTGCTTCAGGTCAAGGTCGTGTCTTCTGGATCAGTCTCATTGCTTCTTTTGAATCATTTCTAAATTCAGTAGTCTGTTTTGAGAATGAGTTGTGAGCCCTCGTCTGTTGTCGATCACACTGAGAACAACTGAGAACAGGAAGATATTGATTTTTCGATATCTTTAGCTGCCATTGACTTTAAAAAAAAAAAAAAAAAAGAGAGAGAGAGATCCTTTTAATACATCGGAACAGCGCCTTGAATATGATCATTTTCTGTAGACCAGCATCCCCAAACCTTTCCGGTAATATTTTGTACAGTTAGATTGTAGATGATGCGTACTTGACGATGAACCTTCCCAGGTTTTGGTATGGGCTTTAAGAAGCCATGTGACTAGTCCTCTGGTGCGGTATATTTCCAATGTGAAAACTGATTTGTTTGTATCCGTCGTTGTCAGGGAAGGAGGAAGGTGGCAGAATGGTTAAGACGCTCAGCTACCAATACTGAGAGTCTGTGAGGGAGTGGGTTCAAATCCCGCTCTCGCCCTTTCTCCCAAGTTTAACTGGAAAATCAAACTGAGCGTCTAGTCTTTCGGATAAGACGATAAACCGAGGTCTCTTGTGCAGCACGCACTTGGCGCACTGAAAAAGAAACTATGGCAACGAGAGTGTTGTACTCTTGCAAAATTATGTGAAAAGAAATTCACTCTGATTGGTACACATTATATAAGCATGCACTCAAGGCCTGACAAGCGCGTTGGGTTATGCTGCAGTCAGGCATCTGCCTAGCAGATGTGGTGTAGCGTATATGGATTTGTCCCAACGCAGTGACGCCTCCTTGAGAAACTGAAACTGAAACAGAAAGCTCTATAAAGAAGAAAAAGAAGCAGGAGGAGGAGGAGGAAAAGAAGCACAAGAACAGTGGTGGCTGGAAAAAAAAACAGACAACAGCAAAAATGTATCTATTCGTTTGTTTGTTTGCGTACCCATCTATGTAAATATGTATGAAATCACTTATTCATTTTAATCTGAATACATGAGTATTTTGTTACAGTGCAAAATCGTCTTTGTGTAGCACTTCTTGTCTGTTCACTTGATAAAGACAGCTTCAGCAGAAACATTTGCGCGGTTTCCTTGGTTAAATTTGATGTTCTGAACATTTTTTTTCTTGTGTTCTGATGTAGATATCCTTTCCAACTACATTAAATTAAATTTCTTACTCAGCTTGTGCTGTAATAGTTGTGGTAGTGATAGTAGCAACAGCAGCAGCGGTAGTAGTAGTAGTAGCAGCAGTTTCTACGTCTCTCTGCATACTTAGTGATATTTGACAACAAGTAAAAAAGAACGAGAGGGGTTGATGAGTTATAGTTGTGGGAAGGATTAAGACGCAGATGCTTGTAAATACGTGCGTGTGTTTGTGATTTTGTCGGTTTGTAATTGTGATTGTTATTATGATTGTGTGTGTGTGTGTGTGTGTGTGTGTGTGTGTGTGTGTGTGTGTGTGTGTGTGTGTGCGTGTGTGTGTGTGTGTGTGTGTGTGTGCGTGCGCGTGCGCGTGTATGTGTGTGTGTGTGTGTGCGCGCGCGTGTGTGTGTATGTGTGTGAGAAAGAGAGAGAGAGAGGGGTGGGGGAGACAGAAACACAGAGAGAGAGAGCGACTGAGAGAGAGATCACGAAATATGAAAAACTAATAACCATATCTGCATGCATGCCTTCATGTCTGTCTTATCCCTGTCTGTCTGTCTGCCTGTCCTTTTTTTTTTTTTTTTTTTTTACCATGTCTGTATATCTATCTGTGTGTACGTCTGGCAATCAACCCGAACGCAAAACCTGTAGCAAGTAATCTGATTAGACGGCCTTTTGTTTTATTGCTGGTGGCTCTGAACTTGATGGAAACGCTTCCGGATTCAAGAGCCAATCAATCGTTTTGTGACGTCGCGGCCATCCCATAACACCCCACCGCACACACCACCCAATCCCACACTGTCCTGTTTCTTACCACTCACGACGAGCGAGGCCAGGTTGTGGAGAGAAAAAAAAAACACAAAAAACAATAGCCTGCCTTGCTGGAAGCAAAAAAAAAAAAAAAAAAAAAAAAAAAAGTCTTCGAAGATTTCGGTTCCCGAGACGGCAAACGCTTGGTTCCATCGCTCGGTAAAACAAAAAAAACAACAACAAAACAAAAATCAAACACAAAAAACCACTACAAATGGATGAGTAATAATATGATTATGTCAATCGTGTTGTCTAGAAGAATTACACATTTCTGGATATTATCGATGCTAACTTATTTATTTATTTCTTTTTTGTTCATTTAATTGTTTATTCATTTATTTATCTAGCCTGCTAGCTGGCTATTCGTCTGTCTGTCTGACATTCTGGCTGTCTATGTCTGTCTGTCTGTCTGTCTATGCATCTGTGTTAATTTACTTATTTGTTCATTTGTTTATCTGTGTGTTTGTCCTTTCGTATTCAGTATAAATATAACTGGTAACAAAAAGGATGTCTGGCCAAAGCAAGATTGTTTTCTTTAAAACTGTATGCTCATGACTTCAGTTTCAGTTTCAAGAAGGCGACAAACCGTGCGGGCTGATCCATATTCGTTTTATCGCACTGCTTGGAAGCGCTTCACCTCAGCTCGACGTAAAGCTGTAAGGGCGAGGAACGTGGAATGAAAGCAGTCACAATAGCTGTGAGGACGAGACGGATGTGAAATGAAGTACCGGTATCAGTAACTCAAGGAGGCGTCACTGCGTTCGGATAAATTCATATACGCTACACCACATCTGTTAAGCAGATGGCTGACCAGCAACGTAACCCAGCGCGCTTCATCAGGTCTTGGAAAAAAAAAAGATAAATGATCAAACAAATAGATAAGTAAATGAATTTCTAAAAAGATTGATAAATAAATAGACAAACAGATTTTTTTTAAAGAAGTATTAATGATAAATGAAAAAAAAGACGATGCTGATAATATACAAACAGACAAAACAATGCAACACACACACACACACACACACACACACACACACACACCATCTCCCAAATTACCAGTTTAAACAGACTGGCAGGCAGAGGACCCACACCACAACGCATTATGGGCTACTGATCAAGCAAATCACGGAATGTGTTCTCACAGACACATTCAAAACAGTCAAGGGGACGCCACTGAAATCATCTGATTGAACATCAGGAGCTAAATCGATGGAGTCCAATTCACTGCGAATTTCAGATTTTTTTCACAAACTTCATCAAAAAGTTCAAATGGAGAGATTGGTGAAGAGAGAACAGGATGTTTAGAATTACCAAAAGGTTCATCAGTGACTTATTATCAGGGAGAGTATATTACCCAAATTAGATTTCCACTCTCTCGGCGAATTCCTAATGTCTACGCCGGTCAGACGTCCATCAATAGCTGTTCCAAATGATTTCACCACTCAGTCCTACATCAGTAGCTGTTCTTGATTAATCAGTCCTCCATCGTTAGATATTCTTAATGACTACACCAGCCATTCCTCCAGGTGATCGATCACACTGAAGGAAGGTCGTCACTGACCTGACATCACAGCAGTCCCTGCCCTCCCTTCACTGCACTCACACTGCCCAGGTGCCATGGCCACTCATAAACTGTCATCTTTTGTCCATGGCCTGCCGAGTCAGGCACTCATGACGATTAAGCTCCCTCCACAATGGGCGCCTGGCAGCTTTACGGGCCACCCTGCGCGCGTCTTGGGGCAGAAAATGCAAATGGCCACGTGATTAGTATCCCAGCTGAGGCGTGAGAATGATATGAGTATTGTATGCGCCCATAATCTTCTACATAAACGAATGGGGGTGTGGAGGGGAGCGGGGAGGAGGGGGAGTGCGAGGAGTGGGGGGGGGGAGGAAGGGTGCGGGGGCAAGTTGATTGCTCTTTCGCTTGCTCGCCCGGCTGGTGTATGGCTGAGTGCATGGCGGGATGGCTTGCCGCCCCAACGTCGCTGTTAGGAACACAGTCTTTGTGTGTGTGAATGCTGTGAAGGATGGTTTCTTGTCTGGTTTTCTCTCACTGTCGTCTGGGGGGGGGGGGGGGGAACAAAAAAAAACACCCAACTCCTATCGGGGTCTGGGAAAAGAAAGGGAAGAACCAGGGCTTAAAAAAGGGGGTTGGGGGGGTGGGGGGTGGAGAGGTAGAGGAAAGAGGCAGAGGATGGCTCATATCAGTGGGTGACTGAGGATGAAGATATGTCTGAGACAGATTCGACTGTCTGTTCTAACCCAGCTCCAATCCCCTCTTCCCCTACCTTCGCTTTACTGTGGTTTACTTTCAACCATCCCTCTCTTCACCCACTCTTTGCATGTAGGAGAGAGAGAGACAGAGACAGACAGACAGACAGACAGAGACAGACAGGCAGATAAACAGACAGAGACACAGAGACTAGACTCAGAGCCACATGGACAGGGAGCGGTGACAGCATATGTGATTGCTTATGTGACGAACACATCGAGTATAACAAATTACTACAACAATTACGTTACAATACAAGTATCTCTCTCAGCTGAAGTACTCTGTACAAACACAAACTAAACTAAACTTCACCATTTGATACCATAAATAAAAAGAGTCGATGTTCACATTTCAAATAGATAGTTAAGATAGTTATTTTAAATGAATTTGACTTGAAGGTTTCTCAGGGCACAGAGAGGGAGAGAGAGAGAGAGAGCAAAAACGGAGAGGCCATTCTTATCACTGGGGATACGCCATTCCCAGCAACGTTGCCGCATGCTAACCATAGAAAAAACACGTCAACGGCACGCCAACAACAAACACCGCCCCTTCATAGAACCCCTCCCAGCATGCACCGCGAGCTGCACGCGCTTTGCAGTGGGTCACGTGACATGCCGGGCGGGTCCAGACCGCTTGTGGAAAGGGTGATCAAAGGAGAGGAGGGGGAGGTGCGGGGGGTGGGGGGGGGGGCGGAGTAGGGTGGGGGGCGGAGGATGCAGACATGTGCTGATAGGAGTGAGGAAAACGTCAGTGACGTCATAAGGGAGGCACTCCCCTCCCCCCCCCCCACACCTTTCTTTTCTCCCCGCCCCCCTTCCCCTCCCTCCCCCTAACCACCGTGTTATCTCAGTTCGTGGGAAAAAAGCAGCCTTTCAAACAGCATCAAATATATTGAGAAGTGTACACAACTCGAAACGCAAAACTTGCATATACTCCATATTTCCACTCCTGTTCTCCATGTGGCTCGGTGGCTGAAGAATTGTATTGCCCCCGCACCCCCTACACACACACACACACACACACACACACACACACACACACACACACACACACACACGCACGCACACACACACACACACACACACACGCACGCACGCACAGACACACACACACACACACACACACACACACACACACACCTCCCTTCCACTATCCCTCCCCATTTCCGACGCGTCCTCTTACTCCTGTAGCCTCCCTGCTCACACCTGGCAGATCCATGGAGCATATCACACACACGTGTGTGTGTGTGTGTGTGTGTGTGTGTGTGTGTGTGTAAAACAGGCCTGGGGACGCTTTGCGTTGATATAATGAACAGAATTATAAATGACGTACTCTTCTCAATTTGAAAGAACCGGATTCTCTCTCTCTCTCTCTCTCTCTCTGGAAAGCTCAGAGTCAATATGAATAAGAGCATCATTGCTGTGTGTCTAGCAAACTGAGGAGGATAAAAGAGAGAGGGAAAGATAGACACGGAGACAGAGACATAGACAGGGAAACAGAGAGAGGCAGAGACAGAGATACAGAGAGAGACGGAGACTAAGATAGAAGGGAGGATCAGACAAATCGAGAGCAGAGACAGGGAGACAGCAGTATCGCCTGTCGATAGTCTCCCATTCCAGTGTCTCCTTTAGGGTCCTCCCCCTTCAGGACTGTTGCTGTATTCTCTGTCCCAGTCACCCTTTCGGGTCCCCGCTTCAAGATTGTTGCTTATCTTGTGTTCCAGTCACCCATTCGCCCCCCCCCCCCCCCACCCCCCCCCCCCCTTTTAGGATTGTTGCTGTATCCTGTGTCCAAGTCATCCTATGGTGTCCCCGATTCAGGATTGATGCTGTATCATGTGTTCCAATTATCCTTTCGGTCCCCCCCTTTCAGGATTGTTGCTGTATCATGTGTTCCAATTATCCTTTCGGTCCCCCCTTTTCAGGATTGTTGCTGTATCATGTGTTCCAATTATCCTTTCGGTCCCCCCTTTCAGGATTGTTGCTGTATCCTGTGTCTCAGTCACTCTTTTGTGTCCCCGAATCAGGATTGTTGCTGTATGTTGTGTCCAAGTCATCCTATCGTGTCCCCGATTCAGGATTGATGCTGTATCCTGTGTTCCAGTCATCCTTTCGGGTCCCCCAATCAGAGTTGTTGCTGTGTTATCTGTCCTAGTCATCCTTTCGGGTCCCCCTTTTCAGGATTGTTGCTGTATCGTGTTTTCCAGTCACCCTTTCGGGTCCCCCAATTAGGGTTGTTGCTATGTCCGCTGTCCTTGTCATCCTTTCGGGTCCCCCATTCAGGATTGTTGCTGTATCCTGTGTCGCAGTCATCCTTTCGGGTCCCCCATTCAGGATTGTTGCTGTATCCTGTGTCGCAGTCATTCTTCCGTGTCCCCGATTCAGGATTGATGCTGTATCCTGTGTTCCAGTCATCCTTTCGGGTCCCTCCCCTGTCAGGATTGTTGCTGTATCCTGTGTCCCAGACATCCTTTCGGGTCCCCCAATTAGGGTTGTTGCTATGTCCGCTGTCCTTGTCATCCTTTCGGGTCCCCCATTCAGGATTGTTGCTGTATCCTGTGTCGCAGTCATCCTTTTGGGTCCCCCCTTTTCAGGATTGTTGCTGTATCCTGTGTCGCAGTCATCCTTTTGGGTCCCCCCTTTTCAGGATTGTTGCTGTATCCTGTATCGCAGTCATCCTTTCGTGTTCCTCATTCAGGATTGTTGCTGTATTCTCTGTTACAGTCACCATGTTAAGGTTAAGTTAAAAAAAAAAAAAAAAAACAGAAGAAGACCCATAGAGGTACATCAATGGGTAAAAAAAAATACTAAACAATAGGCACAGGAAGGCTACGAAATCATGGTGACAATTCAAGTTGCAAAATTGCGCGGTACATAACAAACATGTATGTTGTTGAAATAATGCATATTTCAAGTTATTAAGTGAATAGACCAGCATCTGTTCTAAAATGACACAAACTTTATTAACATTAGGAGATACTATATGCATGGGAATCTGGCCAATAAGAAAGGTAATTTTCGATGATTTAGTTTCTTCCAATAATGTTTTTTTCCCCTAAATGGACGAGATAACCTGATGGCGGGTCGGGTCTCCAATTATTTTTACATAGTTGCTTTGTCTTTTGCTCCAGTGTCGCCTTTCGCGTCTCCCAATCTGGACTGTTACTGTGTCTTTTATTCCAGTCACCCTGTCGGGTCTCCCTTCAAAGGTAGTTACTGTTTCCTTTTCTCCAGCCACCCTGTCGGGTCTCCCAGTCCAGTGTCTCCTTACAAGTCCCACATTCAAGGACGTTACAGTAACGAAGCGCACAATGGCGGAGCAGGTAGAGGAAGTGTCCAATGAATGGCGCTGTTTGCCCTGGGTGTTGGGTCGGGACCTCAGCAGGGCGGGTGACAAACACGAAACAAATGACCCCTACACCCAAAGCCCCCACCCCACCCCCACAGCACGCCCTCTGCTGATCGCGGTGTGTGTGTGTGTGTGTGTGTGTGGTAGAATGATGAGCAGGCACGCGGTGTTCAGGGGACGTTACTCTTTCTCCACGCCCACCAATCTCTTGTCTCCTCCCTACACCACCCCCTTCCATCTTTTTTCTATATCCCCGTGTTCACGGAATCGGAAACAAGCCGTTTTTCTCCATGACCACAAATCTGAACAAACCGGTGAATAGTGCCCGCACACGTAGATTTTTTTTTACCTGGATTTTATCAAAGACATGAATATACAGCTTCATCAACTGATCAGTTTCTAAACAATTTTATTCAAAGGCTTTTGCTTTTTATTCAAATGACACAACACAGGCTGCAGCAAAGTTAGGACATGAATAAACCAATATAGAAACGGATACAAAATGAACGAAGTTCAGAAAAAGAATACATCCCACCTTTTTACCTGTGACTTCCTGCCAACATTTTCCGGTCGTTGTCAATTCGATCTGTGTTTTGACGTCTCCTGGCAAACAATGCGGCATAGTGCAAATAGAAATAGGGTAAATTTGCGCCGAGAAATAATGTTGAAGGGTTATGAAAAACAGAGAGGAAAACAGAACCAAGAGGTGAGTTAAACAAACCAACGTAGCACAAAAAGAAGACTGAATTATGAACTGTGGCACATTTTCACCTGCGTGTGAGTGATATACCAGTTACACCGACAGACGACAGCTGACCACACACAAATCACGACAGTCCATCCTCAAGACAAGACACACTGATTGTGACCACCAGCCTTCATGCCACTGACTGCCAGTGAAAGACAGGTGGTGCTGGTTGCATGACGGCAGGGAACTGATATGTGAAAACCACGTGACCGTTGGCACAAATCTGGACAATCGAAAGTGACTGTATTGTGCTGATGGTAGTATATTCAATGGTTCTGCATTGCGTTGTAATGATTTTTGTCACAACAGATGTGAACATTTTGGGCTGTTCTTTCCAGGGAGAGTGCTTTGCCACAGTGCAGCGCCACTTTTTGTCTGTGTGCAAGTGTTTGTTTGTTGTTGTTGTTGTTGTTGTTTGTTGTCATCATTTGGCCAGAGACAACCCTTTTGTTGCCGTGAAGTTATTTGCATGTGCTAAGTGCATGCTGTACACGGGACCTCGGTTTATTATCTCAGCTGAATGGGATCTGAATTCTCCCAACCAGTAGTCATCGGTCGAAAGCTATTTCAGCAACTGCATATGAGAATTGGCAGTGTAACCCAGTCATCATCATCATCATCATCATCATCAATACAAACAAAAGAAAATAGTCATGTTGGTGATCCAGATGACGGTAACCAATGTGTTTGGGTGGAAGGCGCTTATGATGAGTTCTAATAGTGATTGCCTACATTTGCCCAATAGAGAGAGAGAGAGACACGCAGAGAGAAAAGAAGAGAAGAAGTAGAGGGCAGCGTTGACTGATGTGCTGGCAAAAGGCTTATCGTGCAGTCTGCGAAGTCAGCATTGCTATGATTAGAAATGGAGCAATGACAAAACTGTTCAAAATGGAAATAAACTTGCTGCAAGTTCAGGACATCCATCAGACGGATGCAGAACAGGACACGGCATGTTTGTGTCTGCTAGAGAGTCGCCCATCAGTGACCTTCACCCCACAAACTGAGGTTATCGGATCTCTGCTAGCTTTATTCCCCATCTCCACAAAGTGCTGTGAGAACAATGTGTGCTGCAGGCTTTGGTCGGAACAACAATTTCGCTAACGAACGGAACCTGAGCTGGTCTTACGTCCACGTTCCATTGTTGTCTGTGGTTGTTTGCCTTCCCCCATTTTCATGCAGCTCGATTCGTGTGGTTTGCTTTGCTGGTCCAGTCAACAGAGACCCGTAGGGAGCCTTTGTCAGAGACACGTAGTTCACGGTATGGCGTGTTGCTGCATGTAGCCATGCAGGGACTAGTTGAGTAGTTCCCTTTCACGCTGGGCTGTGGGTCGGGTGTGGAGGGTTACACACCCAGCGATGGAAACAGCGGCGGGCAGCAAGGGACAGCAAGGCCACGATGAAGTGACCACAATGCCCGCCAGATGGCGCCTTTCAACCTTGACACCGACACCAGGACCGGAACTTGCAACACTTGCTGTGCTTGCTGATTGATCGCCGGCCTTCCATTGTCAACCGTCAGGAGCTCCATTCCCGCCCTAACAGGTTCAGCTGCCGTCTTCATTTTCTCTCTTCTTTCCGTTTCCTTCCTTCCTTCCTTCCTTCCGCCCTGAATTAGGAGGACGCTACTTGAGCTGACTGCTTCAGCCAGCAGTAAACAGCCATACCTTCACAACACTGAGCCGGCTATTCCGGAAGACATGGGAAGAAAGGGAGTGGGTGGGCCGAGAAGAGGAAGGCACAGTGACCGTCACAACCTGTGCCGGTAACGAAAGTCATGTGAGACACTTGCACACCTCAGGGGACTGAGTGCCAGCCAGAACCGAGTTCGAATCGCGGACATCAAAAATAAAACTTGGCGTTTTCGCTGTTCACTCGGTTGTGTGTGTGTGTGTGTGTGTGTGTGTGTGTGTGTGTGTGTGTGTGTGTGTGCGTGTGTCTGTGTCTGTGTCTGTGTGTCTGTGTGTTTTCATGAGGGTGTTCAAAAAAGATGTTGGACAGATCCCGTCTCTCCATTGTTCAGAAAATGTTATTCACGTCGGTTGTGTCATTTCTGATGGTGACGGCGTGAATTTGATAATTATATCTAATCTAATAATCAAATCTAATACCCCCTACCCCAAATATGCAAAAACAGAATATATATTATATATATATATGTGTGTGTGTGTGTGTGTGTGTACGCATATGTGTGTGTGTGTGTGTGTGTGTGTGTGTGTGTGTGTGTGTGTGTGTGTGTGTGTGTGTGATGAACAGACTATATAAAACACGAGAAACAATGCACCACTCCACCTACAAAGCCTCAGTGCAGGCAGAGAAAGAAAACATTGCAAAATCAAACAGCTTGATTTGAAACAAAAACTGCGAAAACAGGAAAACAAACATTTATAAAGATGCTCAGCTTATCTCTTCGTCTCTACTAATTCCTCCTCATTGTAATGTGAAGTTATTCAATTTCGTCAACAGACCAAAACCTTTAACAGGAGAAGGGATTATTCTACTGAAGGTTTCGTTTTGCGGTTCAGCCGGACTGAGCTGACATCAAGACTTAAGAAAAAAAAAACCCAATAAAAATAGTTCAAAGAAAACAAAAATGATGGGGATTTCGTCGTGTGTCTCATACTAATGCAAATGGAAGTGTCCAAACAGTTATCCACGGTTTTGGTTTTTTGTTGTTGTTGTTGTTGTTTTGTTGTTGTTGTTTTTTTCCTCTCTCTCTCCCATTATACCATTGTCATCACTAAGAACCTACCAGTGCAAAGAAAAAAAAAGTCACAAAGGCGATCCTGAGATGAAAGGCAGAAGGGGACAAAAGGGTCCAAGAAGGGAAGGGAAGAGACATGGGCCAGCAATAGAAAAAAAGAAAGGTACCCTGCCGTCCCCCTCGCCTTGGTGCTCTCCCCTGTCTGTTTGTCCTTCATCATTCGCCCCACTGCCCAACGGGTGTTGGAACAAAGGTGGAGGGAAGGGGTGGGGAGTGGGAGTGGAGTGAGGAAAGAGGTTTGAGGGTTGGGTAGTCCTGCACAATGCCGGTACTGCTGTCAACAGCGAGGAGGAGAATGGGACAGGGGGTGGAGGGAGACGTGTTTGACTCTCCCATGGTAAGCCTGTGTGTGTGTGTGTGTGTGTGTGTGTGTGTGTGTGTGTCCAACAGTGCTGGACATTGTGCTGGAAGAAGGTCAGGGGAGGATGAGGTGGGGTGGGCAGTGGGGGCTTTGGGGACTTGGAGGGGGTGGGGAAGGGACGGGATACAGCGTTTATTGGCGGGGTGGGGACCGCGTTTTTGTCCACCTCATCTGTTTCCATCAATCATCACTCTTATTACCCCAGACCTCTCATCTCCACCTCAAAGATAAAAAAAAGAAAGAACAATTATGAGGAAAGACAAAGGGAAGAAAGAAATGAAAAAAACAAAAGGACAGAGAAAAAGAAAAAGCGAAGATTAAATGAATGAATGAATGAATGAATGAATGAACTACAAAGGGAAGGAGCCAGATGGTGTATAGGTGGAAAAAAATTGAATGTCTACAGATGTGGTGGGTGCCCGGATTCAGAAACAGCGTGTTGCCAGTTTCTTGCCATTATGAGAAGAAAATGAAGAGACATGTAACCACCTTCCTGTAATACTGATTATTCACCATGGACACAGGAGCTTCGGCAGCTACCTTGATTAACCATCTTTGGACAACGACAACGACAGGTCACCGTCAATAATATTCAACATCTGTACCAGGTGTGTGTGTGTGTGTGTGTGTGTGTGTGTGTGTGTGTGTGTACACGGCTACCTGCCACAGACAGTACGAACAATCATATTTTATATCGCCTGCCCGGTCCTTAGCAATGCCCGGGTTTAACTTAACGCTGGAAGTTAGTGTGATCCATAAACAAAGCCATAAACTGTCTGGTAGCAAAAAGAAAGCAATAACGAAATGCAAATGGGTGTCCCTAAACACAGAGCCGTCACACGCTGTTCGGACATCTACTGATGTCTGTCCACCACTGATGTGTGAAACAGGACAGGTGAAGGTAGGGAAACCTCACACACACACACACGCACGCACGCACGCACGCACACACGCATACACACACACACACACACACACACACACACACACACACACACACACACACACACACACACACGGACCAGAACTGTCTTCCCGACTGTACTCAATGACCTACAACAGACGGTGTCATCCCAGTTCGCCTATTTCCGATTCGCTTATCACTAAATCAATTATCCCGAATAGCCTATTGCCAGTGATCAAATCTATCTCTCCCCCTAATTGTGTGTGTGTGTGTGTGTGTGTGTGTGTGTGTGTGTGTGTGTGTGTGTGTGTGTGAAAGAGAGAGAGAGAGAATAGGCGAAACGGGAACGACAAGCAGTAGCAGTAAAGGAGGCAAAACAGGACAAATAAGAGGCCACTGAGGATGGTGTCAAAATCAAAGGGTAGGCGAAACGGGACTAGGCGAAGTGGGACCTGCTCCAAACAGCCGGCCGACACAGGGCGCGGCCAGTGTGGAAAGGCCTTAACCTGTGAACGTTAAGGGGTAGGCATCACATCACGCACATGTGACCCGAACAAGCGCCATAAAAGACACACAAAGCACACCATCCCAGCTGCACAGTCCTCACCTGGGTATAAACACGGTGTGGTTTTACAGCACAGCACGCAGTCGTCTTCTCTTGTATCCACTAGCTGGTATTTTAAAACAGCCTGTCTGCCTGCCAGGCGCTGGGCGTCTCTAAGACACGTTGCACTGCGGGGGTCAGGGACACGCCTCCTCTCTTCTGCATCAAAACACACACGCACACACATGCACACTCACATACACTCACAGTCATACAATCACACACACGCGCGCGCGCGCGCGCTCGTACGCACATATACATAAACTGCGAACATGAAGGCAAACAGACTTGCATATGAAGCGCTGAAATATCCTCATCCCCGCCCCATTACCCCATCTCTCTCTCTCTCTCTCTCTCTCTCTGCATATACATATATGTGGGGGATATGAACAAATGAATAAATAAATAGATGAAAAATAATAAATAGATTAAATAAATGAATAAATAAATAAATAGATAAACTTTTAAAAAAAAGAAGTAAAAGCGTATTCATCAAGCAATTGCCAATCAGCAAAGGTCTCCGCCCAGTCACAGAAAGACTCCTCGTATGTTTCTGTTACGAAAAATAAATTAATAAACAACTAACTAACCAAACAAATAAATAAACACATAGTGTATATCGCCGAGAGCCAATGATTGCCATGTTTCTGCTGTGGGAGTTCTTCTCTTCAGCTAAAGGTCAGGATAAGGAGCAACAACAACAACAAGCTTTTCACATATGTTCAGTATGTTTCCTCCAGGTATTTGTTTTCTAAAAAACAACAAACAAAAAACAAACAAACGAAAAAAAAAACAAACAAACAACAAAAAAAAACCGAGGTAATTTTAAGTATTATAGCTTATCCAGGACTCTTTTCTTTTTTCTTTTTTCTCTCTCTCTTATTTATTTCTTTTTCCATTCCCGTTCTAGAGTCATATTCATACCTGCCTCTGAAAGGCAGATTTCTGGCTAGTGCCACACTCATGGTGGTAACCCCCCCCCCCCCCCCCCCCCCCCCCCCCCTCCACCCGGCCCTTTTTTTTCTTATTTTCTTTCTTTCCCTGAAATGTGAGCACTTCCCTCAATCGTCTGAAGCGTTGGTCGAGTGGACCACCCCTATCTTCCGACCCCCGACGAGATGAACACCCCTCCCCAACTAGGGAACATCTCCCGACGAAGGGTCTTCTTCTTCTTCCTCTTATTCTTCTTCGTTCGTGGGCTGCAACTCCCACGTTTACTCGTATGTACACGAGTAGGCTTTTACGTGTATGACCCCCCTCCCCGTCCCCCCACCCTCGCCCCTCTAATCCCCACCACCCGTGGGGATGTCGGGTGTCTTTCAGTATAAATAGCATCCCCACCTTCTGGAAATTATGTGCTAGAAATTTTATCTTTTCTATCACTCTCTTTCTTTCTGCCTTTTTTTTTCTTTCTTCACTGTTGTCTCCTTTTTCTGCCTTCCCAGTCCATTCCCCCTTTTTTTAAGCAAGCCTTGACATTTTTTTTTTCTCTTTTCCGCAGTCTATGATGTACTGTCTGTGCTGTTTTGCTCTGGCGATTAGGTAGTGAGATGAAAACACTGGGATGGGCACTGGCTGCCCATTCTGCAGTGTTATTTGCCTATGTGGCCTTTTTAAAAAAAAATTGTTTGTTTGTTTTGTTGGTTTGGTTTTGTTTTGTGTTGTTTTGTGTTGTTGTTTTTTGTTGGTTTTTTTGGCTTTGAAGTATTGTATTTTTTATTTTTCCTTTTTTACGATTTTTTTTGTAATTGGGGATGATAAATTAAGCGGAAGGGCCGGCGTCCTCAGCATGGCCTGGTCTTATTTGCCATAAGGAACGGAATGGTTGGGATACTGTGTCATGAACTGTGTTTTGTGGCTTTGTCTCAGTGGGTTTTATAGTTTGTGTTGATGCGGTTAAGCATTTGTATGGTTTGGCAGTCCTGCTATGGCCCAGTGCGGCCTTCTGGACTATAAGCAATAAGAATAAGAATAACGTGTAAGACCGTTTTTTACCCCGCCATGTAGACAGCCACACTCCGTTTTCGGGGGTAACGAAGGGTCTATGTGTAACACACACGCACACTTTAACGACAAAGAAAAGAGAAAACAACACGCCCCCAGTGTAAAACACACGACGTCTTTGGACTATGAAAACGTCCATTTGCATTTCCCAGAGAATTATTGTCCGACAAAAAAAAAAGGTGTCTAACATGTAGAAACAAAACGAACACTGCCAAAACGAACACTGCACGCAGCTACAAAAACTGAAATGGATGAATACAGGAAAGAGATACAGAGGAGGGTGGGAAAGGGGAACAGAGAAAGTTGGAAACAGAGGGGGAGGAATGGAAGAGAGAGAGAGAGAGAGAGAGAGAGAGAGAGAGAGAGAGAGAGAGAAGTCCTACAGAAGTGGTATGAAATGCTTAGAATCCAGTCTGTTATGAACCAAGCCACCACAACCCCACCAACCCCATCTCCATCCCCCCCCCCTCTCTCTCTCTCTCTCTCTTGCTCTATCATCAGGGGAGACACAAAAACCACTGGCGCCGTGTCACAGAATTGCTCCCCCTGTTCATAGCAAGTAATTGCCTCCCCTATCCGAATGCCTCTCTCTCTCTCCACTGGCAGTCAGAAACATCGCTGTCAGCTGATTGCTTTTGGCAACCCCACCCCTACCCCATTCAACATGCTCACGTGACCAGGCCTCCATGTTGGCAGACGTCAATGGGGGAGCAAACTATTGGTGAGGAGCCGGGGAATAGGACGTTGTGACTTGATGGTGTCTGGGGCCATCACGGCGGAGTGAAAATCATGAGTGAACACGTCCACCCACCACAGAGAATCATCTCGTGAAATATAATTCAAAATGAAAATCATACTCATATGAGGAAAAGGACCATTCAGTAAAAAAGAAAATAAACAGATAATAATAATAATAATAATAATAATATTAAAGTGTACACCAACGCGTATATTTTCCCTGAATTTAGCTTTTATAATTTCACTGCAATTCTAATAATTTCAAATATTCGTCTCTGATTCCACCGTCCGTTCATCTTATTTTGTTTCCCCAGCTCAGCAGACAATTTCCCCTGCTGTCTTACCATTTTACTTATATTTAGTTCTAATTGACGACATTCAGTTCTGAAAAGTAATACGTTAACTCTATATGACGACTTTCAGTTCTAAAAATTAATCCGTACAACCACCAGCAGGACATTGAACGGGACATTGAACAAAATGTCTCCCCCTCCTAGCTCAAGCAGCTTTAAGAAATTACAATGCCGTCCTTTCAAAATATCTTATGCGTCATGCCCAACCCATAGGAACTGCACAATGATCATTGATCTCTGTCATGGAGAAAATGTTAATCTCCCACAAATCAGTTTATCCGATCACAACACAGTTCGCTTTCTTTCCGTACACAAACCTCAGATCCGATCACATCCCAGTGTATGAACGTGAGACGTGATGTCTGTTCAATGGTCTCCTGCAATAACCGAAGATTGTTGAACGCAGATCTCGTATATATTCCACTTTCTAATGTTTCCAGTTGTATCCGCCTCTATGTTTTCATATTTAAAGTTTAATGATCTCATAGCAATTTACACGGCCATCTCGGGGTAGGGATTTCATATTTACTGTTTTTAGGGCTCCGCATAGGATTGCGGGACCAAGTCCTTTCCTTCCATCCCTGAACTTTCTCCGACCAAAGTTGGGTATAACCCATTAACACCTGGATGAAGAGAGGGAAATAGGGGGAGAGTGCTTTCCCCAGAGACACTACACCAGGCAGAAACGGAGCTTCGAACCCTGATCAGTGGTGAACACTGGGTCAGAAGTCCATATATATATTCAGGACGCCTCCGTTCGTTTTCACACTGAAATGAAATATTTGGTCTGGTACTGGGAGAGACGACCTCTTGGCATTGGCCCTTGAGGCCAAGCTACTCGGTGCTGGGGCCCTGAAGCTGGATTGAGATTTGTAACTTAAGTTCAAATGAAGCGTCTAGACATTCATTAAAGCTAAAATTTAGTGATAGATGATAATACGATACTCTCCCTAGATCTATGTTTGTATGACTGACACACATGTCCCAAGTGACGTCTACCCTCCTGGCTTGACAATTCCGCGTCCTTCAAATCGTAAAGTGATGGAAAAAATTACCCTGAATCAGTACAAACAACAACAACTAAGCAAAAGAAGGAGGAGGAGGGAGAAGAAGAAGAAGAAGAAGAAGAACAACAACAACAACAACAACAACAATATCAATGACAACAACGACAACAACAGCAATAACATCAACAAGAAGAAGAAGGAGGAGGAGGAGGAGAACAACAAATACAATTGATATCAACTATGAAGAAAAAACATAACAGCTGTATAGTCAGCACCAATTCAGTTTCACATAAAACTAATAGACCCCACGTTGGAACTGAACACGCCACCTCCGCGTTATAAGCTCAGCGTTTTGACCACTTGAGATCCTGGGGCCGCAAAAAAACCCAAAATGAACAGGGAAAGACATAAAGCCGATTCCATACAATGCACACAGACATTAATCAAAGAGGCCATTTCTCTGGAATTAAAAAGCAAGGAAAATCCACATGAATCATGAAGACAATAATCTACAGCGGAGCAGAATATAGATTTTTTTCCACTAAACGAATCCTAACAACATTTTCCGCGCAATTCATTTCCAAAAAACTTACCCCAACCCCTCCCCTCTCCAAACCCCAATCTCCCCCTCCCTCTTCTTTCTCTCCTCTACTTTTTGTTGATTTTCTTTTATTGCTCTGTGTGTGTGTGTGTGTGTGTGTGTGTGTGTGTGTGTGTGTGTGTGTGTGTGTGTGTGTGTGTGTGTGTGTTCTGTTCACCCCTAGGAGTGAAACAAAACCTTTTGGGGCGATTGGGAAAGTCTGCAGAGAATGTGGTGTGTGTGTGTGTGTGTGTGTGTGTGTGTGTGTGTGTGTGTGTGTGTGTGTGTGTGTGTGAATGCTCAGCGTCTGTTAGAGATCATTTTTCTCCAGATGTCGATCTGTGGGCATTCTCTTGTGGTAGTAACTATGTAGACAAAAATAACAGTTCCCTTCCTCTTCTTCGTTCGTGGGCTGCAACTCCCACGTTCACTCGTACGTACACGAGTGAGCTTTTACGTGTGTGACCGTTTTTACCCCGCCATGTAGGCAACCATACTCCGTTTTCGGGGTTACAGATCTGTTCAATTGCCTGCATTCTTCGTTAGTAAGTTGACACTGGACCAAACTGAACTCTTGTCGTGGGGAATCAGCCCAAACTGATAACCACTATAACCACTTGAAAGTTATGGTTAGCTGTGATTGACTATGTGTGTATACATATGTATGTGTACATAACTACATGCATGCATATGAATGTGTATTGTGTGTGCGTGTGTTTATGTAAGTTTGTGCCTGCCTATGTGTGCGTATGTGTTAGGATAGCTGTTAGATATACATGTATGTTAAAATGTATGTATGCAGTGTGTGTGTGTGTGTGTGTGTGTGTGTGTGTGTGTGTGTGTGTGTAGTCACATTTTGGTGTGTGAGTATGTAACATTGATGTAATGTTTTATGTTAACAAAAGCGTTTTTTGTAAAGCACCTAGAGCAGATTTCTGGATAGTGTATTATATATGTATCCATTATTATTATTATTATTAAGTTCTGTGTGCTGAAGACACACACTGATTGGGGGATAGGACTGATCTGGAGTACGGAGGGGGTGGAGGCGAGGGAGGCGCGAAGGGGGTTAAGTGAGGAGCGTGGAGATAGGTTCGGGGAGTTGGGTGGCCGTGGGGGTGGGAGCGGAGGTGTGAGGGACCTGATATTTCAGTCACGGCCAGTAATACTGAACAGGCCACGTGGAAACAACCCCCAACCTCCTCCCACCTCCACCCCCCATCCCTTTCCCTCATCAAAGCACATCAGACATCCACCACTGACGTGGAGACTTCCCCTCTACATGGGACCTCCATCACCCCCCTCACTCCCCCCCCTCCCCACCCATCCCCAACAACTCTCTGCCCCTAGAGGGATTTGGTAAACGATTTAAATCGTACTCTCCTCTTGCCTTTTTGCTCCCTCCCCTAACCTTACCTCACCGTCGTTCAACCCGATGGACTGATGACAAGCGGGGAGGAAAATTGGCCAAAGTGGGCTGAAAAAAATATGTAAGAGTGCGTGTGTGGGGGGAGTGGGGAGTGGGGGAGGAACACTAGGGGTTGGCAGCATGGGACTGTGACCGACATCTCATGTGTGTGTGTGTTGGAGGGGGTGCGTTGAGGAGCGTACTGACAGAGACACAGCCGGGGCCCAGACAGACTGACGTACAGATCGGGTGTAAAAGAAAGTAAAGGCCGTGAGAGACAAGACAGGAGGTTGGGGGTTTGGGGGGTGGAGGGTGGAGGGGTTCGAGATGGGGGTACGGGACAGACAGACAGACAGGGAGAAAGGATTTTTGATATAAAGGAAGCGTGGGATGCGACCGAGGATGCTTTATCGTTTCTATAACAGGATTTTCCCTTTTAATTAAGCGTTTGTACACAAGGTACAGAATAGACCTTGTTTTGGTCATACAGTTGTGTTCAACATGTCAGCAGTTTATAAGTAGTATACTGCAGTGTAAACATAATAAACAGACAGACGCACTGACAGAAACAGAGAAACAGAGAAAGACCAAACAAGACAAGTAAAAAAAAAATAAAAAAAACCCAATGAGGGTAAAATAACCTTCGCTATATACAAGGACATGTTTCAAAACAGAATATAGAGGAGTAAGGGAGGACAAGACAGACAGGCAGACAGACAAACAGGCAGGCAGGCTAGCAGACAGACAGGCAGACAGAGACAAGCGAACGGAAGTAGCACTGAGTCCAGGACATAAATCCCAACAGTACCAATTACACTGTCAAAAATGTATCACAAGTGTATGGGCGGGAGTGGGGGAGGGTTGAGGGAGGGAGAAGGGGGGAGTGGGAGGTAAATGGGGTGTATATGCGTGTGTGCGTGCGTGTGTGTGATTGTGTTTGTGCATGCGTGCGTGCGTGTGTGTGTTTTCTTTCTTTAATTTAACGTCTTTTCACTTTAAGTGATATTAGACGCGGTGTGTGTGTGTGTGTGTGTGTGTGTGTGTGTGTGTGTGTGTGTGTGTGTGTGTGTGTGGTGTGTGGTGTGTGTGTGTGTGTGTGCGTGTGTGTGTGTGTGATTTATTTATTTATTTATTCAAATGTCTGCAGATCAGTCCTGTCTGTAAATGAAGTCATTTCCTCACAGACTTGGACAATATTCAGTTTGTTGCAGGAGGACTTCGTGGACAAATACCGTACTTGTAGAACCCTTCCAACAAATCCCTTTCCTCACTAAAGGCCTGCTGATTACGTGATGGCCCAACGTGCAGTGATTTGGGGGTGATACCGGTTTGCTGATGACGTGGTGGTCCACCCACTCGTGATTTGTTCCACACTAAAGGCTTGCTGATGATGTGAAGGCCCATCCACCCGTGATTTGTTCCACACTAAAGGCTTGCTGATGACGTGAAGGCCCATCCACCCGTGATTTGTTCCACACTAAAGGCTTGCTGATGACGTGAAGGCCCATCCACCAGTGATTTGTTCCACACTAAAGGCTTGCTGATGACGTGAAGGCCCATCCACCCGTGATTTATTCCACACTAAAGGCTTGCTGATGACGTGAAGGCCCATCCACCCGTGATTTGTTCCACACTAAAGGCTTGCTGATGATGTGAAGGCCCATCCACCCGTGATTTGTTCCACACTAAAGGTTTGCTGATGACGTGATGGCCTAACCACCCGTGATTTGTTGCACACTAAAGGTTTTGCTGATGACGTGATGGCCTAACCACCCGTGATATGTTCCACACTAAAGGTTTGCTGGTTACGTGATGGCCCATCCACCCGTGATTTGTTCCACACTATAGGCTTGCTGATGACGTGATGGCCCATCCACCCGTGATTTGTTCCACACTAAAGGCTTGCTGATGACGTGATGGCCCATCCACCCGTGATTTGTTCCACACCATAGGCTTGCTGATGACGTGATGGCCTATCCACCCGTGATTTGTTCCACACTAAAGGTTTGCTGATGACGTGATGGCCCATCCACCCGTGATTTGTTCCACACTAAAGGTTTGCTGGTTACGTGATGGCCCACCCACCCGTGATTTGTTCCACGCTATAGGCTTTATGATGGCGTGATGGCCCAACCAGCAATGATTTGGACGTTATGCTGGCTTGCTGATGACGTGATGGCCCATCCACCCGTGATTTGTTCAACGTTATAGGCTTGCTGATGACCTGATGGCACAACCAGCAATGATTTGGACGTGATGCTGGCCTGCTGATGACGTGATGGCCCATCCACCCGTGATTTGTTCCACACTAAAGGCTTGCTGATGACGTGATGGCCCATCCATCCGGGATTTGTTCCACACCATAGGCTTGCTGATGACGTGATGGCCCAACCAGCAATGATTTGGACGTGATGTTGAATTTGTACCACACTAAAGGTTTGCTGGTGACGTGATGGCCCAACCAGCAGTGACTTGGACGCGATGCTACCTGTCGGAAAAATCCTCTGCTGTCACTCTGATCACGACTGCGCATCACCTGTGGGGGATGAGGGGGCTGGAGGGGGATCTCTCTGACCACGTGTAATCTTCTCACAGTACCGCTGCCAACCACTCAGCGGATCCGATTAGTCTTCGTACATAGCCTGCAGTCGGTTGTGGTGAGAGCAGACTTGGTGGTGCCACTAGTCAATGTGTGTGGGGGAAGGTGGGAGAGGCTGGATTGTGTGTGTGTGTGTGTGTGTGTGTGTGTGTGCATCTGTCTGTCTGTCTGACTGACTGACTGCATCTCTCTCTCTCTCTCTTTCACACACACACACACACACACACACACACACATCAACATACACACACCACACGTAAACATATTATTCGCCAACTGACAAAACAGGGCATTAAAATAACTTTCTGTTGGGTACCTTCGCACTGTGGAATATCTTCAAATGAGTGGGTAGACCAAGCAGCTAGAAGAGCAGCACGTAATTTCGAAGGCGCAGTACAATTTGACATCCAGTTAGATCTACGTGAATGCATTAGTTGTATAGAAAATGTATCTAGAAATCGATTTCAGAAATTACTTATAGATTCAAATAATCAATATTACCACTGTTGAGTAAACACAAAGAATGCAGCTAATCCCAAACATTTTCTAAATTTGACACCAGCAGCACATTCAAGACAAATTACAAGTCTAATGTATAGAATTCGTTTAAATGCCTTTCGTACAAAATTTTCTAAAAATATAAAATGTATATGCGGAAAGCAAATAACTGTAAGCCATCTACTCATTCATTGTCCGAGCATAAGACCGTTAATTCCAAAAGATGTAGTTGATGACTTTTCTTCCAATATTTCATTAGCCACTGAAAAGATTTTGAATGATCATTCATTGCTTAGAATGTTTTCAGAAATTTTAATCTCCAGTCCAGTTGGTATCCTCCTTTGATGTATTATAATTAATGTTGTTATTTATATTTACATTGTTGTAGGTTAATACTTGTTGATATGCATATACATATTCTCCCTCCCATGACACCTCATTCAATACACACCACAATCTCTTTAGACTTTTTCTTATAATAATATACCTTTCCTCTGATACATAACATGAACACTTTTTTTTACACTAATATTCACATGCATTCCCTTTCCATTATCCACTACTTTACTCCTTTCCGTCTAAAAACACTTATAGTGAATAGACGTTAAACTGAAGATAACACCACACGTGCACGCATATCCATGAATTCGTGAAAAGCATCGAGAGAGAGAGAGAGAGAGAGAGAGAGAGAGAGAGAGAGAGAGAGAGAGAGAGATTTCACACACTAGGCTACATCACACACACACACACACACACACACACACACACACACACACACACACACACACACACACACACACTGACTGAAACCATTTATTGTCAGATTAACTGTTTGTTGTACTGTTTGTTGTACTGAGAGAGAGAGACTTCACACACTAGGCTACATTACACACACACACACACACACACACACACACACACACACACACACACACACACACACACACACTGACTGAAACCATTTATTGTCAGATTAACTGTTTGTTGTACTGAGAGAGAGAGACTTCACACACTAGGTTACATTACACACACACACACACACACACACACACACACACACACACAACCACAACACAACACAACACAGACCACAGAGTGAAAGCTCCGGGGTTGACACAAAAGGCTCTGTCACCTCCCACAGACAAAAGTAAAGAAAAGAGTCCTTGCATAAAAGATGCGCTTCCACCATAGGACGGAGTGAAGAGTACTGTCAGCCCTTTTCAAGCCATTATTCCTTCCTGCTTCAAAGGGACTGAACAACGACCTCCAGCAGCCTGGCCACAGACCTGCCTGGCGTCTGTAGTCTGCAGGAAAGGAGAGGGAGAGATGGATCGGCTACAGCCCAAAAGCGCGAATTTTTCCTGTATTTTGTTTTCCCCCAACAGCGCTCGTACACAAAGCGACAGCTCAAAAGCGCGCCCTGAGATAGTTCAAAAGCGCATGATGATGCTCATGTCCCTAAAGCGCGAATGGACGGGTTCCCTTTGCTGTCTCATGAAAAGCTCCTTGTCTCTGATCATTATTATCCTTGTCAAATGTTGAGTACTGTTTGACAGTTGGTCTGACTGTTTGTCTTGTACTTCGCAAATAGGAATACAGCTAGAATGAATGCAAGATCCACTTACTCGCGCCAAACACTGCTCAGGAATTGCATGTGAAAGAGCTGGAACGAAAGGAATATCCAATCACTCGACCATTGGCGCGCCTTTGGATAATAAGGGGTCATGTTTTGGTCTGTCCCTGAGCGCGCATTTGGCCTATCCAAAATTCGAGTTTGGGATGATTCGCGCTTTGTGATGGCCGCATGAGGCCAATGAGCGAGGAGAGAGGAGAGGACTCGAAGCTCCTGTGTGGATGGTGATGGGCACAGAACAGGACAGGGCAGAACGGGACTGGTAAACAGACTGTCTGCTTTGATCATCATCATCATCATCATCATCATCATCTTCTTCTTCTTCTTCTTCTTCTTCTTCTTCTTCTTATTATTATTACTATGATCCCTCTTGTTCTTGTAGTTGTTGTTGCTGTTGTTCTCGTTCTTCTTCTTTTGTGTTTGTGGGCTCCTACGTTCATTCGTATGTACGAGTGGGTTTTACGGGCATTCTCTTTTCTACTCCACCTTGTAGGAAGCCATTCTTCTTTTAAAATGATGCAAGATTAAGTTTATTATCTCATAAAGAGAGAAGGTGTACATGCTGGATATGTTCTTGTTTCCATAATTCATCGAACGATAAAACGCATTACATGATCTTTCACGTGCGCGTTAAATCCTCACCTGCGCATTTAATTTTTCTGCATGCGCGTATACACTCGAAGGGTTTCAGACACTAGCAAGTCTGTACACCTTTTGACCCCGGGAGATCGGGAAACTCTCCAACCTTTACTTAACTCATCAAGTGCCGATAGCGGGTTTCAAACGCAGGACCCCTAGACTGAAAGCCCCCAAACGATTTAGGCTTAAACTTTTACTGTTGCTCCTGTCTGTCGGCTGTGAGATGAGGGAGGGATGTGGGTGGGGGTGGGGGTGAGGGGTGAGGGGTCCCATCATCAGACTGGGGCTGTGGGAGACCTAGAGGAGGAGGCTGTGTTGTGAAGCTGTGAGGTGTAGCCTTACAGTCCAGCTTTCATCTTCTGTGGAACCACAGGTCTTCAGGAAGCTGCCGTCGCCAGTGGGCCGGAGTGGCAGTGATGCGGTCTGCTGCTTCCTGTCTTCTTCCTTCTCTTCTTCCCTTCCCTTCTTTTCATCATCCTTCTCTACTGCAGTTTCTTGTCGTACTTTTTTCTGTTGCAACTTTCTGTTTTGGTGACAAAATAAAGTAAACAATAAAAACAAACAAATGAATAAATAAACTAAATAAATGAATAGATAAATGAAACAAAAATAAAATAGAAAAACTAAAAGCAATTTTGGGGGTTATATTTTTCTTTCTTTTCGGTTTTTTTGGGGTTTTTTGTTTTGTTTTTTATTGTTGTTTTTTGTTCTGTCTGTTATTGTCTGTATGTCTGGCTGGCTGTTTGTCTTTCTGTGTCTGCATCTCTCTCTCTCTCTCTCTCTCTCTCTCTCTCTCTCTCTCTCTCTAAAGCTAATAAAAGATGGTTTGATCTCGAGGGTTTAGCTGATTGTATGTGTACAGTGTGTATGGAGGATGTGAGAGAGGATGAAGATCATTTTTTATTTCATTGTAATGCTTACGAAGACATTAGAGCCAAGACACGACTTTTTCGTATTGCTGCTGAGAAAAGACATGACGTGCGTAGTCTGTTATCCACTGAAAATGATGAAATTATTATTTTGCTTGCCAAATACATAGCAGAAGCTGTTAATATCAGGAAAAGGAAAATAAATAGTAATAACACGTAACATCACTAGTTATATGATTAGCCTGGTACAGCTGTATACACTTGATGGTCACATTGTATGTTTATAGTCTATTGTATGTTGCTTCACTACTATGGTGTGCGTACGTGTATTGGCACATACATAAATGTACGAGTAAGTAATTTGTTTTGTTAATTCAGTTATTGACATTATTTGCTTTATTTATTGTTGTTTTCTTTCATTCAGTTCAAGGACGCTGCAACTTAGAATTGACCCCCTTGACATAAGGGCTGTAGTTAGGCCAATGTCAATAAAAAGCGTCTGAAGCGTCTGAAGCGTCTCTGTGTGTGTGTGTGTGTGTGTGTGTGTGTGTGTGTGTGTGTGTGTGTGTGTGTGTGTGTGTCTTAGACAGAACTCAACGTTCACTGGGAAAACCAATCCAACAAGACTCATGACCATTACAGTTATAGAAACTTGCGAGGCAGGAATAAATAGGCCAGGCTCGACCCTCCTGAAGAATGGACAGTTCTGATTAATAACTTTCAGAATCATGATTAAAAAAACAAAAACCCGTTAGATGTATCGTTTATAAATGTCAATACATTTCTTTGTCTGAAATATTTCCAGGCTCTTCCTTTGATTGCAGCAACATGTTTTCCAAATTAAGGTATCTGCCCCTGCAAAAAAAAACAATCACATTAAGAGAGGGGATCGGGTGGAGTCCTTGTGTCAATGAAAACTGTTCGCCATTAAGCGTCTCTTAAATGTCCCATTTGGTGTTCCAAATACTGTATTGTAATATGTAATGCTAGTAAAACGGAGTATGGCTGCCTACATGGTGGTGGTAAGTAAACAAAACGGTCATGCACGCAAAATGGTGATGTGCTGTCAGTCGGCTCTGCCCAGGTAGGCAGCCTCTTGTGCAATGACTCTGTGTTTGTTAAGGTCTTAGAGCTTGGTCTCTGACTGAAAATATGCACTATACAAGTATCCATATCATCATCAAATTAACACGAAAGTGGGAAGGCAAACTGACTATATTTACAAAAGAACAGAATTATTATTACTATTCAATCATTTGGGATTTGTAGATGCGTCAAAGAGTTGGATGTGAAGAAACAATCTTTTCCGATTTCAAAAACAGAAAAAAAATGTATTGCTACCGTAACCATCAAGTGGCATTAAGTCTCGCCAGAATTAAGTCGATAACAATCGGCCTAAATACTTACTGGTTTCAAAATGAACCGCCCACACTCTCCCTGTGTCCAGTGTGCGGGTTTTAAGGGTGGGTACCCTACATTTATTGTTTCTCTGTAAAGCTTGTGGTGATATTGTCCCGCTAACTTTGATGTCTGAAGTGACACCTAGGGTGCTGTTGGTTATAAGTTGAGTCTCTTCTCTTCTCTTCTTCTCTGATTTCCATCCCAACTGCAGAGGTTGTTATGTTCCACCAAGCTGGCCAGTTTATCTTCTCTCCCTGCAAGACCACCAATAACATCCGCAAAACATTGGTAGGTGGCCGTTCTTCCCCCAGTGGAAACTGTGCCTTCATGATCTTCCAAGGTAATGTGTGTGTGTGTGTGTGTGTGTGTGTGTTGGAGCTCATGTACGTTTATATGTATTTGACTGTACTTTCATATCTGTGAAACTGCATGTTTGGTGCATTTCTGTTATGCATGTGTGGGTGTGTGTGTGAATGTGTGTCGTCATATTTTACATTCATTCGCTTAATTATCACCATTGTTGTCTTATTTATTTATTTATTTATTTTTTATTATTATCATTTTATTAGTATTACTATTATTATTACTACTACCTTTTTCTATATTATAATTATTATTTATTTATTTATTTATTTATTTATGTAAGCTTATCTATTATTTATTCCCCCCCCCCCCTTTTTTTTTTTTTTTTTTTTTTTTTTCTCAAGGCCTGACTAAGCGCGTTGGGTTACGCTGCTGGTCAGGCATCTGCTTGGCAGATGTGGTGTAGCGTATATGGTTTGTCCGAGCGCAGTGACGCCTCCTTGAGCAACTGAAACTGAAACTGAAACTGATCTTCCAAGGCATCTTCCATAATCCTCTCCAGAAAGACCCTGGAGAGTGGTGGGTGGCAGTCGACGCTCTCTAACCGTAGTGAAGTGTGTCAGGCTTACAAAAATAGAGGTACTACCAATCAGTGTCGGGTTGCCCACAAGCCCCGCGCTTACCACCGGCGTGACGGAGAGAACCAATCAGAAACGTCAATCAACCGTCAGACGGGCCGGCCCAGCCAATCACAGCTGTCACTGCACACGGCATTGATGGCCACCTGGCCTCCTCCGGTCTTGATGACGTCATCCAGACCCTGGAGCGAAGCAAGTCAGGAGGGAGGACAGTGTGCTTGTTGACACGACGGGCCGGTGTAGTATGGGGAAAAAAAGACTTCCAGAAAAAAAAATCCCTCCCAGTGCTTTCTTCTTCTTCTTCTCCTTCGTTCGTGGCCTGCAACTTTCACGCTCACTCGTATGCACACGAGTGGGCTTTTACGTGTATGGCCGTTTTTTTGTTATTGTTTTTACCTCGCCATGTAGGCAGCCATACTCCGTTTTCTGGGGTGTGCATGCTGGGTATTTTTTTGTTTCCATAACCCACCGAACGCTGACATGGATTACAGGATCTTTAACGTGCGTATTTGATCTTCTGCTTGCGTATACACGCGAAGGGGGCTCAGACACAAGTAGGTCTGAACATATCATGTTGACCTGAGAGATCGAAAAAATCTCCACCTTTTACCCACCAGACGCCGTTACCGACATTCGAACCCGGGTTCCTCAGATTGAAAGTCCAACGCTTTAACCACTTGGCTATTCCGCCCGTCTCCCAGTGTTTTTACCCCCTCCCCCCTCCCGCTCCTCCCCCCCCCCCCCCCCCCCCCCCCCCCCCCCCCCCCCCCCCCCCCCCCCAAAAAAAAAAAAAAAAAAAAAAAAAACCGTAGATTCCCCCATCACCCTCCGCACCTCCTCCCACCCCCCACAACCACCACCCGGGGGAAAAAAAAACAACACTCCCCTCAGGAAATCAACATTCGCGTCAAACAAGGGGGAAAATAGATTTCCAGGGAGAAAAAAACCCAATGTGTTTTCTGCGTGATGAAAAGACATGATCATCTGCTATACAGTCAATAACGTTCTCTTTAGCTGTAAAGTGCAGTTCAAACTAATCTGAGAAGAACTGCGTTCTTTTTGTGTCAACAGTCATCAGTATGTGTGACGAGAGAAAAAAAACAAAATTCCTCCTCCTCCTCTGCGTATTTCTCAACTCGCGTATTGTCCGGGAAACAATGCGAATAAAAATCGTTTGTGTAGGAATGCGATTCTATGTTAAGAATTATAATTTGTGACGCTGACCGGAGAGAGATTGTTTTTCTTCATAGAAAACATCACCCCAGTTTTGTTTGTTTTAGTTTTTGTTGTTGTTTTTGTTGTTGTTGTTGTTACTACACGGGGCCCTGGCGGGGAGGTCGTCATTAAATGCAAACCAAGCTTAGCTGCTGAGCAGAGTGAGGCCAGAGGGATTGGGGGTAGTGGGGGTGGTGGTGGGGAGGGGAGGGGGGAGGGGTGAAGTAAGGAGGGGAGGAGGTGGATGTGTCATTGTGGCTGTCACAGGATGGACGAGGCTTCTGCCTCCATCACGTGCTGTCTGGAGAGACAGACAGCAGACGGTGATGGAGTGGATGGAATGCCTCCCCCACGGCCTGTCTGTCCCCCGGCCTTCTCCCTAATTGATTTGGTTTGTTGTGCTGGTTCATACCGTGACCAAAGAGTGCCGCTTTAGTTTATTGCTCTAATTCGGGACACACAATGGGAATGTGGATTAGTGGAGCCGGGAGGGGGGTCGGGAGGGGGGGGAGGGGGGGGACGGGGGGGGGGGGGGGGGGAACGGGCGAACTCGATGCCTGAAAAACAATAGACGAAGAGAAAGTGCGGAGGGAGGGATGGGGGAGGGAGGCTGAAAACTAAGTAAATGTCAAGGAAAAAAATCAGATTTATGGTAACGCATGGGTTGCATTGTATTTATGTACATATCCATCTGTTTGTATAACATTTACAAGCAGCTCAACGTTATTTATCAATGCGGATTAAGAATCAAACATACAATTCACGTATCAAAAAAAAAAAAAAAAAAAAAAAAAGAGCAAGGAAACAATAGTTAGATTTCAGTAGATCGGTAGAATGATTTTCCCATTACTGCAATACCACCCCTCTGAATTGAAGGGAGGAGGAGGAATTTTGTTTAATGTCCCGTTACACATATCGGTGATTGAAGACATTTTGTTAAAGTATTTATGAATACATTTGAGTATTATCGGTTAGAAGGGGTGGGAGGTGTGAATGAATGGAGGGTTGGGGGAAACTGGGCAAATGAGGGTGAAATGTGGGTGAAATTTGAAAAAAAAGAACAAAAGAAAGAAAATTCTAAATACAATTACAGGAAATTACTTAAAGGACTTCGTAAAAGAGAAGTCGTTAAACTGACTGACAAGCGAAACAACTGATAATGAATGCAAAAAGTCAAAAACATCAAAGTTCTCAGTCACTTCTGAAGACACACTTTCGTGTACGTAAGGCTTCATCAAGCTGCAGTCAAAAATTATATGCTCAATTGTCAGGTTACTAAAGCATATGCACTTGACATTAGAACTGAAGGGAACTTGGAACAACAGCTGTATTTCTGAAGTCTGTAACTGTGCACTCCTTCCAGACAGAGCTAAAGAAAGGTGTGTTGCCCGCAACCCCCAGCCCATCCCCTCCCCCCCCCCCTCTCTACCCCCTCCCCCGCAGCCCTACACACACACCTTCTCCCACGCCACCTCTTTGAAAACTCCTCTCCCTATCATCCTGACATGGTTGTCAGACTTGTTGTTGAAGCACCGTAAGGTGGCAATCTCGGTGTGAAGGCAGCTTCCACGACTATCGGGCCACAAAACGGAAAAGTGACATGGCTTCCTTTCAAAAGCCGTCAAAAGTAATCCACTCTCTTGTTGTTGTTAATGTTGCTGTTGTTCTGTTGTTGTTATTGCTGCTACTGCTGCTGCTGCTGCTTTTGCTTTTTTTTTGTTGCTGTTGTTGTTGTTGTTGTTGTTTTTAACTCTCTCCATACGAACGGCGAAAGAGACGACGTTAACAGCGTTTCACCCCAATTACCATCATCAAAATATTGCAAGCGGAAGGCTCTTATACTGAAGAGGTGAATGTTGACAAAGAATACCACAATTCTGACGACGGAAGCTAAAGATTGGGTCATTCAGACACCCACTGGACATCCGAGGGGTCTGTGTAGAGGAGAAGAGAGGACTGGCCGTACTGAGTGAGTTAAGACTGGCCGTCTAAAGATATACAACAATAAGGTCGTGAATACTAATTGAAACTTGATTCATAATTATTACAATACTTGTGGTTTTATATTTTTTCAGCTCGAGTTTGTCTCCACATTTGTGGTAAGAATTGTGTTTTGTTTCATGTCTTCAGGTTCTGCTGTTACTAAGGCACGCGGGAACTACTTAAATTAAACTTTCTGCCCTGGGATCAGGCTAAGATAGTTATGCGCACTTTTTTTTTCTGAATGACAATTTTACAGATGAAGTCAACGATTTAAGATAATTATGTCAACACTGCAGATGTATTGTGTATTCTGTGGGTGTCTTCGTGTGTATGCATGACACGCAGACACACACACACACACACACACACACACACACACACACACACACACACACACACACACACTCATACACACACACATACACACACACAAACGCGCGCGCGCGCGCAAACACACACGCACACACACACACTGTACGTGAGTGGACCACCGATCGATTGTGCATGTCTGTATGTATGTATGTATGTGTGTGTGTGTGTGTGTGTGTGTGTGTGTGTGTGTGTGTGTGTGTCTGTGTCTGTGCCTGTGTCTGTGTGTGCCCTCTCTGGGTGACTGGTAATGGAAACGAAGAAGAACTGACTTTCCTTCTTCTCGGTCTGTTGTCTGCCCCTGTCCCGGGATGTTGTGATAACCTGTGTCCCTGCAGACAGAACACAAGTACCACTCTGTCCCAGCTGAATGAAAGGGTGAGGGGGGGGGGGGTGGAGGGGGGGGGGAGCAGGTTATGGAGGACAAGGGGTAGGTAGTATGGAGGAGAGGGGGGAGAGGGGACACTGGGGAAAACCCTTTATCACCTCTACTCGGCACAATGTCAACCACGAGGGACGGGGGTGAAAAAAAAAAAAAAAGTTCACAAAAAGAACGCCCTTCGTTCATCTGTCACTCAGTACCCGGCATGCACACAATGCAATAGGCGGGCAATCTCTACTCCGGGCAGTCATCTGTAGACAAAAAAAAAAAAATAATGGAGACACGGCGATATTATCTCTCTGCAAACCCCACTGCAGTAGTGGCGGTGGTGGTGGTGGTGGTGGTGGGTTAAGTAAATACGGTGCTAATCCCTCTCCGCTGCGTGGCTCTGAACTCCCACCATCAGCCGCTCATCAGTCACTGCCCACTGATAGCCACGCCTCTTTGTTATCAGTCAAACAGCAAACAGCACTGCTCTGTCGAAGTACGCCTGGAACTCCCTCCCCACCCACCCACCCACCCCTGCCCCACTCCACCCCTCCCACTCCTGGCTTCTGTTCCTTCCATCCCTCTCCCATCTCCCTGTGACCAGAAAGCAGACATTCAAAAGTAAATGAATGAATAAATAAAAGCAATAACAAAAATGAATATAATTGTGCTAATATAATAACAATAATAATGATAGTCATAATCATGATTATGATGATGGTGATAACAGCAACAACAACAAAATTATTATTATTATTATTACCATTATTATTATTATTATTATTATATGGTGGAGCTGGCGAAGGGGGTTGGGGGGAGGGGGGGGGGGGGGGGGGCTTGACACGGAACGGTCCATCGCTGGTGCCAAACTTCCTTTTGTGTTCATGGTATATCCCCCACCCTTTCTCTTCCCCCCTCCCCCTACCCCCTACCGGAGCTCCTAGGTAGCCGTGCTGATCCTCATGAGGTGTGAGAAATAAATATCAATAATCTACAGGAAGCTGTGGTGCTTGCCACTTGCATGCACGAGTGGAAACAACAGTCCTGGTCGCGCGTGTCATTCCCGCAGTACCAAGCCATGGTCATTGTGATATTCCTTCTACAAGAGCAACCAGTACAGGTTCTCCCTCATTTAGACTACAGTCCTGACTTTGCCAAATACTTCTGGTCGTTTCCTTCCCCTTGTGAAGCAAAACCTGGCTTGCAAGATGTTTTGAAACCTGGCTGGCAGGATGATGTTTTCAAGAAGTCTAACAGTCTGGAGTGGAGTGATGGCCGAGAGGAAACGCGTCCGCCAAGGAAGTGAGAAAATCTGAGCGCTCTGGTTCGGATCATTGCTCAGCCGCCGATATTTTCTCCCCCTCCACTAGACCTTGAGTGGTGGTCTGGACGCTAGTCATTCGGATGAGACGATAAACCGAGGTCCCGTGTGCAGCATGCACTTAGCGCACGTAAAAGAACCCACAGCAACAAAAGGGTTGTTCCTGGCAAAATTCTGTAGAAAAACCCACTTCGATAGGAAAAACAAAGAAAACTGCACACAGGAATTTATTTTTATTTTTTATTTTTTATTTTTTTATGGGTGGCGCTGAAGTGTAGCGACGCGTTCTCCTTGGGGAGAACAGCCCGAATTTCACACAGAGAAATCTGTTGCGATAAAAAGAAATACAAATACAAAAAAAACAGCAACAAGAAATCAGAAATTTGGGATTACTGTGAAATCACAGCTCTGCTACCACTGAGGCTGTTGGCTCTTGGCTAAGGAGGCTGAAGCTCCGTAATAAAAAACAACAACAACAGAGGGTATGGGTAATTTAATGAACTAAGGACTTCCCATTTTTTTCTTTTTTCGCAGTAAGTGACAAGACTTTTCCATCAGCTATCGCATTCTGAAGAACACACACACACACACACACACACACACACACACACACACACACACACACACACACACACAAGCACGCTCGCCACGCACGCAAGCACACACCCACACACCCACCCACACACACACACACACACACACACACACACGAGTCACTCCCTTCCCTGCTCCAATACCTCTCCACAGCACGAGTCTCCCTCCACCTCCTCTGTCCTGACTGACTCCCCCAGTCCTTCAGAGGGCAGAGATAACGAGCAGACAAATTGGTCTGGTCGTCAGCAAGTCCCACAACCAGCACGTGAGAAAGCAAAGAGGTGTGTGGGGATTTGGGAAGGAAAGAGGGGGGAGAGGGGAGGGGAGACGTGTGTATGTACTGTGCCCTGATGGCCTCTGGGCCTCGTAGAGGGTCTGACATAACTCTTGGTATGACCATGGTATGGCCCCTGGTATAGGCTCAAGTATTGCCTTGATAGATGCTCTAGCTTAAATGGTGGTGTGTCCATCGAGATCGATGATGACCATCGTTGTCATCCAGCTGGGGGATGGGGGGAGGGTGGTGGTTGGGGGGGGGGGGGATGCTCATGAATCTATCTGTGAATGCGCAGATGGCTGAATAGTCCAATCTGCGCACGAAATGTTCGCTGACAGTTGGGGCAGACAAAGACAGGCATATCATTGTCAAGGAGCTTGTTTGCCCGTGACTTTCTGGCCTGCCTCTTCTGAACAGCTGCAGCAGTCCTGTTGGCCTCGCACAACTTGGCGCCTTTGTGCACAGCAGTGCGCCATTTGTCACGGTCCACTGCAGATTCCTCCCAGGAGTCAGGGTTGATATCAAACGCTTTCAGAGAGACTTTCAGAGTATCTCTGAAGCGCTTCTTCTGACCTCCGTGTGATCTCTTCCCTTGTTGCAGCTCGCCATAGAAGAGCCTTTTGGGCAGCCGATGGTCTGGCATGCGCGCCACGTGTCCAGCCCAGTGGAGCTGGGACTGCATCAGGATGGTGAAGATGCTGGGAAGGGTGGCTTTTGCGAGCACCTCTGTGTCTGGGGTCCTGTCTTGCCACTTGATGTTCAGTAGCTTCCTGAGGCATGTTGTGTGGAAGTGGTTCAGCTTCTTGGCATGTCGTTTGTACACTGTCCAAGTTTCGCAGGTAAAAGAGAGGTAAAAGCCCTGGAATGACCCTGGTATAGACTCTGGTATTGCCCTGAAATGGCCCCGGAATAGGCTCTGGTATAGTCCGAGAGTGGCCCTGGCCCTGCCCCTGGTATAGCTCCTGATGCTGCACCTAGCATGACCATGATAAAAATGGCTCTTATATTGCCCTAGTATAACCCTGGTATATTGCCTGGTATGGTCCCTTGAATAGTCCTGGTATGGCCATGCTAGAGGCCCTGGTATAAGCTTGACATATCCCGTGAGATGGCCCTGGAATGGACCCTGGAATTGTATAGACCCCAGTATAGTCTGGTAGGAACCAAACATGGCCCTGGTATAGACCCTGGTATGGCCTGGTATGACCCTAACATGGCCCAGCTATGGCCCCATCACACCAGCACCACATGACATCACACTCCCGCCCGCAGCTATGCAGACCTCTGGGACAGGTCAGTGTCCACTGCAGTTGGACGTCACGTCGGTTATAAAGGTCAGTTGCTGGCGATGTGTGGTGTCCGGTTTCTTGCCGACCTGTCTGTCACAGGAAGGTCAGCAGGACCGGTCATTGAGCCACGTGATATGGTCAGTCCCCGGTGTGTTGTTCTCTCCCTTGGTGGAGCGGCCAGCGTAGAATCAGAATCACGTAATGACTGCTTCACTTGATGGGGTTTTTCGCTCCATGGTCCGGTGGGATTGTCACTGTGGTCAGCTGTTCGATAATGTTAATCACAGCAGATAAGAGATAGAGAGAGAGAGAGAGAGAGAGAGACAGAGACAGAGACAGAGACAGAGACAGAGAGACAGAGGGAGAAAGACTTAGCAACCAGGAAATTTAATGGAAAGGCCACCAGCATGTTCTCGTGAGAATACATAGAAATAAAGTAACGGTATGAAATAAAACCAAGGAAAAACCAGATTCGATAAAACTAAAAGTAAAAAGAGATATTTAATCAGCCACGCAATTTGAATTTCAACCTAAAAACGGTAAACTTCCTTTCTGGAAATGAAAGCATAGAGAGAGAGAGAGAGAGAGAGAGAGAGGAACACAGACAGATGAAAAAGTTGGCAGACATCTAGAAAGGTAGAGACACAGACACAGGGACATAAAGACATGTAGGGAAAGATGGCGATGATGTCATTGTACTAAACTAGAATTCCGAAAAAATAAATCATGAGACATACAGGAGACCTGTCATTTTCACGTCTTTTTTTCTGTCTGTCTGTCTGTCTGAGTATTCATTCATCCTTCAGTCTGTCAGTCTGTTTGCACACGCATTAATTCACATGCACCATAGACTATCTACAAAGGCTTGGTTATGACCACACAGAACAGGCCAGGCTCCAGGAAAAATAAAGGTTTTTTTTCTTCTTCTTTGATTAAAACTGCTGCTGTTCCATGGCCTACATACAACTGAGGCCCACACTGAAAAAGAAAATGAAAACAGTAAACACTTTAACTGTTTGAGAAGGCTGCAGATGTAAACTAAAGGAAAAGAGGAGGAAGAGGGGAGGGGTGTTGGTGGAAGAGGGGGCGGGGGGGGGGGGGGAAGGATAACACAAAGACAATGGACAGGGGGCATAATTAAAGCGTCCAGGTAATCACAGAGGCTGACTGAAGTTGGGGCCAACACACTGAGCTGAAAGAAAAGAAATGAAAATGAGCGCAGTGGGCCAACGCTGTTTGTTGGACGGGAGAATGGGACGTGGGGGGAAGGGCGCCCTGAATGGTGCTGATGATGAGGTCCTCAGAGTTCAGCTTCCTTGCCTTGACACTGTCTGTGGCATTGTGACTTCATGTCATGGCCGCCCCCTTGCCACCTGCACACACTTCATCGTCGTCCTCTGTGTTCGAGGACTGCAACTCACTCTCACACTTCCTCATGTGTACGGGTGGGCTTATTTCTCTTTCTTTTTTTTTTTCATTTTTTTTTTTAGGTGTATGGCCGTGTTGTTTTTTTTACAACGTCATTTACTATGCAGCCGTACTTCATGGTCGTGGGTATCCATAACATACCCGAGTACGGATATGGATTTCAGGACCTTGAAGTTGCATATCTGATCGTCTGTACATAATCATCTCTCTCTCTCTCTCTCTCTCTCTCTCTCTCTCTCTCTCTCTCTCTCTCTCTCTCTCTCTCTCTCTCTATATATATATATATATATATATATATATATATATAGATACGAGAAAGGGGTTAAGGCATGTGCCTCAGCAGGTCTGCAAAAGAGTAGTTCCCTTCGAACTACCGGTGCAGAGACTGTGACAGACAAACTCGGGTGTGGCTGTGTATTGCGGACTCTAAAAAAAAACACAACTTAGCGGTATGAGAGTAATGCCACTGAAACGGTGCAGATGATGGGGCAGCAAAACAAATAAGCGAAAAAAAAACTGATTTACATAAATCTCCACTCGGAAGATCGCAACAACAACAAAACTTATCTCCACACTTTCTCTACATGAGGTGCTTGCTGCCCCGGAACTGAACCAAGGACCCGAAGACTGAAAGTGCAGCTTCCTAACCACTTGGCCCTTGCATCCGTCACACCTTAGTCTAAAAAAAAAAGGATTTCCCAACAAAGCAGGCCCCCAAGACGTCCTTCCCGTGTGTGGGGGGGGGGAGCGCTGTGGGGGGTGGGGATAGGGGTAGGGGGCATAGTGTTCCCCTTCCCCTCTGGCTCATAGGAAACTGGGGAATTGACTCCGGTTGAAATCAATGACCGTGTTCCATTTCAGCACAGCGAGGGATAATTGGAGACGTCGGCTTGCACTGTAGGTTTTTCCTCGTTCCTTGTTGTGTTGTGAACAGTGGAGTGGGAGTAGAGAGGGCGGGGTGAGGTGGGGGTGGGGGGGTGTTGCTGGCTTAATCAACACGCTGAGCTGCTCTGATTATGCTGGTATAATGCTCACAATCATGCTATAATAGAGGGGCGAACTAGAATCCATTAGGATATTGAGTTGGTGCGAGTGTATACGTGCGTGTGTTTGTGTGTGTGTGTGTGTGTGTGTGTGTGTGCGCGCGCGCGCGAGCGCGTGTGTGTGCGTGTGCGTGGGTGTGCGCGCGTGCGCGTTTGCGTGTGTGTGTGTGTGTGTGTGTGTGTGTGTGTGTGTGCGTATGTGTGTGTGCGTGTGTGTGAAGTTTGTTTCTAATAGGCAGGTATTATTGTTCCGGCGATACAGTCAGTTTTCTGTTTAGCGTAGAGAGAAAAGGTTTTATATACAGTTACCAAGTGATATAAAATTTGATAAGCTATTTTCGATTCAGGTGAAACGCCAATGTCCACTAACTAAATCATTATCATATCTGAATAATTCAGCAGTCAGATGACCAGTCTATACAACCATACCTTTCGGCTATCCTGTTAAGCATGATTGGCAATACCACTGTCTTATGAATATGAAAATGACACTATCCTCTCTCCACATTATAATTGCATACCTAACTGTATTAATGGTGTGGATGGCCATATATTTCAGTCTGAAAAAAAAAGAAAGAAAGAAAACCCAATAATAACGAGAAAACAAACCTGCACGATGGTACATCTTTTTAACCTGTGCGGATTTCAGCTGTGCGACGTGTGTAGTTTGTTCTTTTCTGAGAATTACGGGTGCATGATGTTGTTCTGGACTCAGTGCTTCGTATGCATAATGATGTTCTTTCCTGAGCACTGCGCGTGTTAATGTTGTTCTTTTATGAGAGCTGCGTGTGTATGATGCTGTTCTATTCTGAATGCTAAGTGAACCTGATGCTGCTATTGTCTGAGATCTACGTGCATACGGTTGTTGTTGGTTTGTTGTTATGGTGTAGCGTATATGGATTTGTCCGAACGCAGTGACGCCTCCTGAGCTACTGAAACTGAAACTGTTGTTGCTTTGGGTTTTTTTTGTGTGTGTGTGGTTTGTTTGTTTTTTTGTTGTTGTTTTTTTCAGGTGTTGCATATGTTTTAATGGTGGGTTTTTTCCGAGCGCTACATGTATTGGAGTGTTCCTTTCTGAGTGCGACCTGTATTTAACGTCGTTCATTCTCTTTTTTGAGTGCTATATGTGCAATATATAGGTGTGTGTTTTTTTATGGTGAATTAATTGACCAGTGCATTTTTTCTCAAATACGATATGTGTATGCCGTTGGTCATTTTCTGTGTGATACGTGTGCATATTGTTATGTTTTGTTTTTTTCTGAATGCTTTAGCAACGAGTGTATCGTTTGTTCTGTTCTGAGTTTGATATGTGCATGATGTGTGTGTGTGTGTGTGTGTGTGTGTGTGTGTGTGTGTGTGTGTGTGTGTGTGTGTGTGTGTGTTTGTTTTTTGGTTGATTTTTTTTCTTGTTGTTACGTACGTATAATACTGGTCTTCTACTGAGTGTTGATTGATACATTCTAATACGGATCATATAAGTAGAACGTGTGATTTTTACCGACAAGCGTGTGACAGTATCCTTGTTTTCTCATCAGACTGTTGATGGCTAAGGATGGCCACAGTTAACATTCTTATACATGAAGTGTCAAGCGGTGTCACTGTTGTGGCCTTCGGCAAAATGTGAACGCCTTGAATTCTTTTCGCATGCAAAGCAGACCGTTCCATATGAATGTTGAATAAAATGGAAATTTTATTCTTTTATTTGACTCCTTCCACTCCCTCCTTTGCTCCCCTCTGTGTGTGTGTGTGTGTGTGTGTGTGTGTGTGTGTGTGTGTGTGTGTGTGTGTGTGTGTGTCCGAGTCTGTGTCTGTGTGTGTGTGTGTGTGTGTGTTTTTTTTTGTGTGTGACTGTGTGTGTGTGTGTGTGTGTGTGTGTGTGTGTGTGTGTGTGTGTGTGTGTGTGTGTGTGTGTCTGTCTGTGTCTGTGTCTGTCTGTCTGTGTGTCTTTGTGTGTCTACGTGTTTGTGTGTCCTGACTGGAGTGAAGTTTCCAATGGAGATCCATTAATCACACTACTCTATTGAGCTGACGCCTCTTCCCCCCACCCCCCACCCCCACACCTCCACACCCCGCCTCCGCACACACCCCGTACTCCTCCCCCACACACCCCCATGCCCCCCCTCAGCCCACCCCTCCCCTCCGTCCCCCACTCTCCGCCCGGACCAATCCCTAGTCACCGTCGTTGCACTAAGAAGCCGTGGGATGTATTGTTGATGTCTTTGGAGCGGTGCGGGTTACTTTCACCATGTTTTTGTTTGCCTGTGTCTTTCCAGCACCCACTTGTAAGCCTGTCGGATTTAATCTACAACCCAGGGATCTATCGGCTATGGTATCATAAACCAAGGGTATCAGCTTTCAGCTTCAAGGAGATTGCCAGAGAAAGCATGCTGATTGACGCGTATATGTTACCTATCTCTGTTTTTGTTTTTTTGTTAAAGGTGAATAAAAGGTAACACAAGAAAAAAATATTAGAAAGAGGTGAAATAAAAGGTATCGATTTGTTTCGCCATTCTTAAGTACATTTGTGTTTTAGCTACCATGACTGCAGAGTTGTGTATGTAGTGTGTGTGTGTGTGTGTGTGTGTGTGTGTGTGTGTGTGTGTGTGTGTGTGTGTGTGTCTGTCTGTCTGTCTGTCTGTATGTCTGTGTGTGTGTGTGTGTGTGTGTGTGTGTGTGTGTGTGTGCAGTCAACTTTACATGAATACCAAAAGCAGCTTGAGGTACAGTGAAAGTGCTGAAGTATACCTGTCTACAACACTGAGGTATGCGTGTATGCGTGTGAGGGTACCTATATACAACACTACGGATAGCATTCCGATTGTTCCCATGAAAACAAAAGGGACCCAATCATTGGGTCTGACACCCTCAGCAGACACCCCTGTCGCATTCCTTTTCCTACCCTGCTTTTCTTTCTTTATCTATTTGTTAGAATGAGAAAAGAAAGCTAAATAGTCCCAGCCGCTTTTATAAGACGATACATGGCTGTGTAGCCCAAAATTTACCAAACTGTATGGACGTTATGGCTGTGGCGTTACCAATGTTTATACGATAGATAAGGTAATGAAACAAAATAAAATCGACATTTACTGTAAACAAGTGTATCTTTGATGACAATGACAATAATGGAAATAATCACAATAATATAAATCAAAACAGTAAGAGATAAACGCATCATATGCTTCGTGTGTGAAATATCGGTAGGTGTTTTTAACAAAGCTTGATCTTGGAGTCAATTGTGTGTGTGTGTGTGTGTGTGTGTGTGTGTAAAAGTTTGCAACTTGTAAGAATGTACAAGCAGAAAAGTGCAGATTTGTTTGAAGTGCCAATTAAATTTTGGAAACAAGATAAAAGGAAAACAGAAAATTTTGGTGGTTGTTCGTGCTGATGGTGGTGTGGCTAACACCCTTTAACCCCAGCAATGTCTACAGCAGACACGGTGAAAATTATGCCTAAGCATGCACGTTCGTAACAGCCTGCCTGCTGATTTTATTGCCTGACTCCAAAGGGACGTCACTCTGCTTCCCCCACCCACCCCTTCCAAGCAGACGACAGGCAGAACAAAAACGTATCCAATTGCCACGGCCTGTGCAGAACAAGAAAGATAAATGATCGTGGTTGAACACATGCCAGCCTTTGATAAGAAACCCCGCTGAACAGAAACACGGTCTGACCTCCAGCAGCGTAAGGTATGTGAGCGAGTGTGAAGGTGAGGTTAAAAAAAAAAAAAAAATGTCGGGGGTTAGAGTGAAGCCATCATTTTCTGGCTGAGCGCTCTGGGAGAGAGGCCGGATCGAGGGTCTCACCTTTGCCACATACACACGGGCAATTTAACTCAGCCCAAGTTTATTCTCAAGGTGCGTGCATGCGCATTGCCATGTTTTGTGTGCCAAGCGATGAACGGTTTGTTTATGTGCAATAGATGTGAGAGAGAAAAAAGAGTGCGAAAAATAGGAAGCGGATTCTCTCTCCCCCACCCCTCTGTGTGTGTGTGTGTGTGTCTGTCTGTCTGTCTGTCTTTCTGTCTCTGTCTCTCTTTTTCTCTCTCTTTCTCTCTCTCTCTCTCTCTCTCTCTCTCTCTCTGCGAAAAAAAAAATTCAATACAGCTTTAGCACAGAGGAAATAATTTTTCAGCATACCGAGGGCAGAGAATGAAGATAAGGTCCTCTCACTTGCAAAATATTTCTCCGAGGAAGAATATATTCGCTAAAAGATAACTATAGCTCGAAATACTCATTAATCAAAATTAATGAAAATTTATAGCGGGTTCTATGGGAGGAAAATTTGGTCATTTGGTCTATGTATAGAACTAGGGTGTGTGCACTGGCATCTGTTACATGCAAAATCACTTGTTTTAATTATGAACATGTTTTGCTTTTCTTGTGTTGATAATTTGTATTTTGTTTTCCATGTATTGTTCAAAATCTGGAGCTGAATGACTAGAATAAAAGCACTGTCACATGGACTTTTAAGCTAATGACAGCAAAGTATCAAAGTGTCAAATAATCTCTTATCTGTTATTAGTTTATCTGACTCCAAATCTTCTTTTCTTTCCTGTTCAATTTTGTTTAATTCTTTTCACAATTGAGATTTGTACTTCCATGTCACTAAAGCTGCACAGCTTTTGACATTGAGCAGCTCGGTGCTTCAGTGTTTCTCTCAGCGTGTGTATGTGTGTGTGTGTGTGTGTGTGTGTGTGTGTGTGTGTGTGTGTGTGTGTGTGTGTGTGTGTTTGCGTGTTAAATGTAATCAATGTCGTAAGCAATGTTATCACATCTTTTTTTTTTTTAATTCATAATACTCTGTACCCCCTCCCCACTACCCTCTGTGTATGTATGTCTATGGCAGAAACACATCAAACCATTTGTCTTGTCTTCTGTCTCTGTCTCTGTTTCTGTCTCTGTCTGTCTGTCTGTCTGTCTGTCTTTCCGTCTTTTTGTCTTCCTGTCTCTCCCCCCCCCTCTCTCTCTCAACTTTATACAATTAGAAAGGTCTCTCTCTCTCTCTCACTCTCTCTCTCTCTCTCTCTCAACTTTATACAATTAGAAAGGTATAGGTCTGAGTTTACGCATGTGAATTTAATCATCCCGTTAATACATAAACTCAATCACGCTGACACATAAAAAGGGGCCTACACGCACACTTATGCATGTACACGCAGTTGAGCGCGCGCGCGCGCGCGCGCGCACACACACACACACACACACACACACACACACACACACACACACACACACACATACACACACACACACACACACACACACACACACACACACACACACACACACACACACACACACACCTGTCTATTGGTTTGCTTTATTGAAAGTTGTATTGACATTATGATTGAGAAATTAAAATGAGTGTTTCTACAATTGGTAATAGTAACAGACGTTGACAAATAAGGAAACTATTAGGAAGCCCCACAAAGGCAATAGTTTGTAGCCGGCCTTATGATTTTTCTCCCCCGAAATTTTGCCTGCATGTGTGAAAGGTTTGTCCTTAAAAAAAAAAAAAATACACATGTAGTCCTGTGGCTTGACTGACTTGCTCGCAGTATACCTCCTTGAAACCCAAAACAATGCAGTACTATCACAGCCTGCCTTATCACTTTTGTCAGTTCGTGCTCGGCGTTTTCTTTCCTGTCTTTTTTCTGTTTCTTTGTTCTCTTTCTTCTTCTTCTTCTGCCTCTTCTTCTTCTTCTTTCTTTTTATCACAAAGGACACAGTATCACCGGTGAGTACGGAATGTGCGTAATGAAGACTACAGAGCGCATGGTACGAAACCGGTGGTTTGATTTGCCAAGTGGGTTATCTCAGTTATTGACTGATTTCGGTTGATGGTGGTGGTCATATTTATTCGTCTGGGGGTTTTTGTTGTTGTTGTCGGGTTTTTTGTTTGGTTTTTGTTGTTATTTTTTGGGGGGATGTGGAGTTGGGGGTTGATGGGGTTCGTGTTTGTCCTCCCCATGAAACTCAGTGCTCCAGTGAAGCTCCGGAATGGTGAGAACACGGACTGAGCTAAAGGAGACTGTCCTCAGTGCACTCTGCATAGAGTCCAGTGTGGTCAAGCTGTGCGTTAACCTTCTCGTCAAACAAGGTGTAATTAATTAATCCTTCCGCTTCGTCACTTCTTTTCTGTGGAGCTGCTCAAGGGACACACTTTCACGTCAGTGCTTCTTCACAGGCTTCACATGCACAGCTCCTCTCGCCTTGTCTGTGTCTGTCTCTTTCTGTCTCTCTGTCTCTCCTCTGTCTCTCCTCTGTCTCTCTGTCTCGTTCTGTCTCTCTGTCTCTGTCTCTCCTCTGTCTCTCTGTCTCTTTCTCTCCTCTGTCTCTCTGTCTGCCTCTGTTTCTCTGTGTCTTTCCTCTGTCCCTCTGTCTCTCTGTCTGTCTGTCTGTCTGTCTCTCTCTCTCTCTCTCTCTCTCTCTCTCTCTAGCACTTCTTCACGCTACCGAGGACTTGCGGGGTTTTACTAAGTTTCTTGTCAGAATGTTCTTTCCACTGCAACTTTTAAAATTAAGATAATCTATGGTTTGCTTTTTTTTCTTTTTTTTTCTTTTACGTTTTTGTGTAGACGTTCAAGGTTCTCCACAATGATTATACGATTATGATAGTGTGTTCAGCGGCTTTGACTGAATCTCCAGAAAGTTTGGCTTCAGCATCTTTATGTTTTGTTCTGTCGCCGTCGTGTCAAACGCGAGCGCGCGCGCGCATGTGTGTGTGTTTGGGGGGTGGGGGGGTGGGGGTGGGGGGCGGGTATCATACAAATAGACAGGCAGATTTTGCAGACAAGCAGGCAGACGGAGACAATGAAGCAGTTGAGGAGAGGGGGGGGGGGGGAGTGGTAATGTGACGGCGTGATGAGTGGAAGGAGAGAGGTGCGAACCTGATCCTGAGGCTGACCACTGGCCACAGTTGGTCCTTACTTTACGGGCCCGCAAGTAGAATTGCTTTGTGGTGAAATCTGTGTTTGTTGGCACAAAAGACTTCTTTATGTGAACGCTATACTGCCCCCACCCCCCACCCCCACCCCCCCACCCTCCAACATCACCCCCTTTCCAGAGAAAGCGCGTCGCCAAGAGGCAGCGCCATCCATATTTCTTTCTTTTCTTTTTTTTTTTTTAAATCGGTGTGTGTGTGTGTGTGTGTGTGTGTGTGTGTGTGTTGTCTTATCGGTTTTCCCATAAACTGTTACTGGTGACATCTCTCAGGTTGGCGCGGGAGTCTCTTGCGCGCGTTAGGCACTCAGACCATGTACCAGTAAGCCATTCCGTCAAAGTCACTTCGCTGAGATGCACACTCGACTCTCTCCCTCCCCGAACTACTGCGCTCCGATGCACCAGAGACCACAGAAAGGTCTTTCTAGCGGTCACACACACACACACACACACACACACACACACTCCTTTTCCTGACCTCTCAGGACGCGGTCACTCCTCGACTATTCCAGGAAGCACGTGCGACAAGCTGCACTATCACGTGACACTCCGGGGGCAGGAAACGGGGGACGGGGAGGGGTGGAGGCGGGGTCAGCAGTCGGTTCTGGGCAGCGGCCCAGCTGCGTTGTCCAGCACACACACACACCTTGCCCATTGTCAGCACGTCACCCCCATCCACACCCCCACACAGCCCCCCCGCCCCACCCCCCTCCCAGTCCTTCCTTCCCCTCCCTCGCACCGTCACGGCCAGTCAATGCTATCAGAGGATTAATGCCCAGCAAGCTCCGGCTCTCCACGTGCTGCTGATTGTGATAACACACCTGATTTAGTGGTCCACTCTCCTCGCTATGATGTGGGTGTTTGGTGAGCAGTTAGCTGTTATCTCCCGGGTATGCGCTATGTGTCCCCTATAGGCTTGGGTTCCTGTGTCCTCTCTTGGCTGCGTGGGCAGAGCTAGAGTGGTGGTAACTGTGAGGAAGGTTCAGCTTCTGCATCTCTTTCTTCTTGTCACACGATGATGTGAAGGCGACGACCAGTGGGTTTTCTTATATTGCTTTGACCGTTACGTAACAAATGTGGTGGGTGTAACTTAGATGAACTGTCTATAGGCATACAGGAGAAACTGAAACTGATCTACAAGTTGAGAAAGTATTTCCGAATTTTGTAGCTGAAAACAGTTGCTCCAAGTCTGACTGTAAGGATGATTGCCATGACTGGCATGCTCCACATCTTCCTGTAAGACACAATTATGATTGACATGTTCCAAGTCTCAATGTGACATTTATCACTGGCAAGCTCCAAGACTCCATGTGAGACACAATTATGACTGACATACTTTAAGTCTCCCTGAACTATGATTATTGTTATAACTGACATGCTCCAAGTCACCCTGTAAGACACTTATGATTGACATGCTCCGAATCTCCTCGTAAGACACTGATATGACAGACTCAGTTATAAATGACATGTTCTAATTTCACTCAGACACAAATATGACTGATATGCTCCTATTTCACTGTAAGACACAATATAACTGACTTGCTTCAAGTACCCATATGACACAGAGTTAATTAAGACACATTTATGTTTTCTTGGAAGACATGCTTTCTCGGTTGAGTATTATATTTGTTCACAAAAAAGAATCAAGAACAATATAGTGTTACCATAATTCCCCCTCCGATTGTCTCTCTACCCCACATCCTCTCTCTCTCTCTCTCTTATTCTCTGTACCCCCAACTCCCTCTGTTTGCCGGAAACAAGAACTACAAGAATATTTATGACAAAATTCCACGAATGATGGAAAATGTCGAGCAACACGATCAGTTAATGTCTTGAAATCGATTTCTCAATTTCCTTCGCACACGCAGTTTTTTTGTGTTTTTCTCCTCCATTTACCATTTCTGCTACGTATTCTTGCTGATTCCCATGTGAAATGTACGAGGTAGTTTTTGTTTTTTTGTTTTTTTGTTTTTTGTTTTTTTTCTCTGGAACTTTTCACCGAGATGTTGTCTGGGTCACATTGTTCCATACCTGTGATTGGTTGAAGTGTTGTGTGTACGTGTGTGTTCTTTGCTTCGTGTTCTACCCTGCATGTTTCTATCCAAATAATGATTATGTGCATTATCTGGGTATGTTCGTGTCTACCCCCATACATGTGTGTCTGGGTATGTCTGTGTATTGCACTGTACTGTATTGTATTGTATTGTATTGTATTGTATTGTGTTGTATTGTGTTACTCTTTGTCACAGCAGATTTCTCTAGGTGAAATTGACAGGCCGGTCTGCCCAGGGAAAGCGTTTCGCCACAGTGAAGAAACGATACATATCTGTTTTCTTTTTTTTTCTGTAAGTGCATTAAGTTTTCCTTTACTATCAACAGAATTTCTCCAGGAAAAAAACGTTTTATAGCCATGGGTTCTTTTACGTGTGCGTGTGTGTGTGTGTGTGTGTGTGTGTGTGTGATAATAAAAAGAGGTGTATTGTTGTGGTACCAAGTCCCCAGAACGAACGGCGATTGACAAAAAAAATTTCACATTCATCACAGTTGTTTCTTCTATCCTCGATTTGTTCTGAACATTATTGTGTTAAAGATTTATTGATTTTTTTTAAAGAATATCTACATAAGTGCCGTATTTTATCACTTTCATTGTCCTTTATTTTTGCACACAGTATTCATCGACATATATCAGGCAGGTGCCACCGAAAATAATCGTATTTATTGCAGAGGTGGGAGAGGTGTCATCGAGTGTTACTTATTATTATCAAGAACGCCCAATACACCAGACAAATATTTCTTTTCTGTGATATTTTCCGGTCATCATTCCCGATTTTTTTCCTTGAAATTTTAGACAATGTGTCAATCGCAGTCGGGCCACCTTAGAGGGTGTCCGTATTCACAGCGAAACGTACAAAACAAACATATCTTTATCTTCAGAGAGGTGTGCGTGAGGAGTTTGTTCTGAACGAACAGCTAGCTCAAATAATGTTAATAAATGACCATTCGTTTTGTACCCTCATGTTGGCACATGTCTATATTGGCGCATTGTTGAAGATATGAAGGCGTCACTATCACTTGGGCTTGACCACAGTGGTCCAGCTGCCAGTATATTGACCGTGGAACGAGAGGGGGCGGGGTGGTGGTTGTGGTTTTACCTCTCGCAGTTACCTGTACCATTCATAGCTCTACGTCCGTCTATTCACGGCTCCCCATTGTGCGTGTCAATTTCCTTCGGTTTTCTCACTGTCGGTATCGGCAACGCTCTCATGTTGACTCTTTGTTCAAACCCCGGTCTGCCAGACAAACATTGGCTCATATCACTGGGGCCGCTGTCGCTTTCACAGTCCACCTCCGGCTCAGCCAGTGCTTTGCTCTGTGCTAACCCACACTTTGAACCACCACACGGGTTACATTGTAGATGACAGGGTATCCCGGCGGAAGGCGTCTTTGAACTAATCACTCTTTCATCACCTGCCTAGACCTGCAGAACAGAACTCGTGGGACAGGAAAATCTGGCAGTCAGTGAGCGTGGTGAGTGTGGAGGGCTTCACGCTGTGGTGAGAAGTGGTCAACTCGAGTTCCTTACCTCAGCCGTCAGCGTCAGCGTCAGCGCACTTGTCACAACCTGTTTCAGCTTCCACGGTCTTGTTTTAAAGAACTTATGCTTCAAAGAAACAACATAGCACAAGCACATCAACACACACACACACACACACACACACACACAACAAAACCATGGGAAGGGCATGAGGCATGGCTTATTTAAGCCATACACAATAAGAAACAAAGCACGAAACTTATGCGGACAAGTTAAAGGAACCAAAGTAAATGTAATGAAATTATCAAGTATGAGGCAAAAGAATACACGGAGAGACACAAAGTTACAAAGATAAAGTATTTAAAAGGGAAACTGTGATGTGATACAATGATAAAACATCTAAAAGGGAAACAGTATGCGAAGTGATACAATGAAGCAAGGATGAGAGGGAGAGTGGGAGTCGTGGTGGCAATATTCATTTGCAGAAGGTCTGGCGTTCCCTCTCAGAATTGTTATTGAGAATTCAGAATCGCCCAGAGTTCAAAATGAATCCGTGTACAACTTTGAAAATGGTGGCCTTTCAGCAGCTCGTTTCATTACAATGGTTTCTTGAATAAACAGCAGTACTAATAGACAAGACAAATAACAGAAGCAATGAAACGGAGACTTCCGTCCGGACAAAGATCGTGCGGTTCTAGCCCAGTCAGGAGGCCTTTTGATTTGAACGAAAACATATTTAATCTTGATAAATCATTGCTGGTGTTCTGTTTGGTGTCTACAGCATGTAGTTAGGCCTTTACACCAGAGGAAGAAGACCAAGCACTGCACAGACACACACATTGACGTCAGCCTTCCAGCATGAAGCCTCAATGTGAGCGCCTGGGACGGAAGTGAACCCTCCAGAATCCCCATCTGCTCCACCACCACCACCACCACCACCACCCCTCCCGACCAACCTCTCCCTTTTTATAAAAGTCTGTTGCATGAGTTCAGTTTCTGATGTCATCTCAGTGCCAACCCTAGTCCGGCAGTTCATGTGGTAGTGCTGTTAACGTTCATAAGACGACATTCCAGAACAGACCCTATATTGTTGCTGGGGGTATCATTTCTCGGGCTTTCTACGCTTGCACGACCGAGATATACATAGCCTGACGCGGGAACATTTCCGAAGACCAATCAGAGAAGTGGGTGACGCACGACAGTGTGATTCTCACTTCCCATTTGCATCTATTGCACAGTCATCTCTGAGATGGAGTCGGCCCAGTGCCAAAGATTCCACACAGACACACAGACACACAGACACAGACACACACACACACACACACACACACACACACACACACACACACACACACACACACACACACACACACACACACACACACACAGAGGGAGAGAGAGAGAAATATGTTGTATGTATGTATTTTGTTTTGAGGGATTTGAACCCACCAACTCCCAGTCGTTAATCCCTCAGGCTAACCACTTAGCTATGTGGCTGATGAGTTTTGCACAGTGAAGTCTGGCTGATGTATATTGCACACTGACAGCAGTGATGGCAAAAAGTGTGGAAACCGGCTTGTGCCCATAGAACAGCGGGAACGCTCAAAAACTTGACTGATATATTGTCAGAGTTCCATCTTTTCCACGTCCAACATCCCCCCCTCCCTCTCCTCCCTCTCCCCCCTCCCTCGCCCCCCCCCCCCCACCCACCCCTCCCCCCTCCCCCAGTCTAAATGGCGTGATGATTGTTTCTTGCTTGTGTCTCTCTTTCCATTCTCATTTTCTCTCTGTGCACGTGTGTGGTATGTGTGTGTGTGAGAGAGCGAGAGAGGAAAAGAGAGAGAGAGAGAAAGAGAGAGAGTGTGTGTGTGTGTGTGTGTGCGTGCGTGCGTGTGCGTGTCAATGTGAAATACCAGTCAAAAATGAGACATTCGGCTTTATTGTCGTTATATTTTATTTTTACATGACTTATTATAACGTTGTCAATACTGGTTGTGTGTTTTTTTTTGTGTTTTTTTTCTCAGAAAATAAGCCATTCATTTCGCAATGTTCAAATGCGTTCTTCCTTCGTCACGTGAGTTTCTCATCAGTAAGAGTCAGAAAGTTTCGGGCTAGCAAAACGTGTTGTTGAGGAAAATAGAGTCAACAAAAGTGTGTTGACAAAAAGATCATGAAATGAAGTTTGTCATGTGGACATTTTGTTGTTCAGACAAACTTTTTTCTCTGCCGGCTTCTCATTCCAAGCAAGCGGTACTGAGACAATATGTATAGGGAGAATTCAGTACTGTCTTTCCGAGAAAACAATCCAAATACTTGTACACAACAACTTAGAACTCTACGTATCAAAAACCAAAGAATTAATTCTTGATTTCAGGAAGACCAGATCTGACCCCTTACCACTTGTCATTGAAGACAAGCAAGTACAGATCATCAGCGATTTTAAATTTCTCGAACTGATCATTTCCAACGATTTGAAATGGGAGAAAAATACGGAAATAATTGTTAAGAAAGCACAACAGCGCCTGTACTTTCTTCGGCGCCTCAAAAAGTTCGGAATTATAAGAGAAATCATGGTTGATATCTACCGAGCAGTCATTGAAAGTGTGCTAACCTTTGCTATTACTGTTTGGTACGGAAACATTTCCAAGGCAGAAGATGCAGCCCTTAACAGAATCGTAAAAAGATTACCGGGGCTGATCTACCTTCTCTATAAGACATATATTATAAGCGGCTACTCAAAAAAGCAAAATCACTCAGCCAGGACGAATCACATCCAGCTTTTTGGATTTTCGAGATGCTCCCCTTTGGTCGACGGTACAGAAGTATAAGGACGAAAACCAATCGCTTCGCCAATAGCTTTTTCCCCAAAGCAGTCAATGCCCTGTCTCTCGAACAAATCCAGTGTGATAAATAGAATTGTGCAACCAACAACCATCTACCTGAATATCTAGTCATCAGATCCATCTACATGTAATACGCAGCTTCTGTTCAAACGTGTGTGTGTGTGTGTGTGTGTGTGTGTGTGTGTGTGTGCGCGCATGCATGTGTGTGTGCAGTGCGTGCATGCGTGAATATGCACAAGTTTTTATATTGATAAGCACTTGTGTGTATCTTATTTCTACTGTATCTGTGTTTGTGTGTGATTTTCGATTTATGTTCGTATCTTGTTATGTACTATCCCCCCCAGTATTTCTTGTGACCCCGGTACACATATAAAGACATATTCTATTCTATTCTAATGAAGCATAGAGTTATATATAGAATTGATTGTTGAAACTATCTTTTTAATCAATGTCTGTTCACAATACTTTTTTTATACTAGAAGCCGTAGACTGACGCTGTCCAGGAAAATGCGTGGACACGGTACATATCAATCAATCAATAAAATCATATGAATGTCCTTATAAAAACACAAGAAAAACTGGCTTGTGGGCGGCAGGATAGCATGAAGTAGTACAATTGTGAACTGACGGTTCTAGTTCTATATACATAAGCCTGCAAACGTACAGTACATGATATATAAAACTTCTCAAATATCTAAATCAGGCGTGAAAGGAGTGCGGCTATCGGATGATCCCCCACTTGTCACAGTACAGTATCATCCCAGGCCCCGTCTTGGTTGTCATGGCGCTAGAGGACATGAGTCCCGACCATCAGTTCAGCCACTCTGCTCCTCTCAGCCTCCCCGTCCCTCCATCATTCCCTCCCTCCCTGCGGCTGGTGACGGGCAAACCAGTAAGCCTCCTTGCCAGTGGTGTACTGCTGATGAGTGTAGGCTGCCCACCGCTGACAGGTTTACAAGGGGCGGTAATTTCATCGGGGTCAGCCAGGCAGGCCTGACAAATCACCAAGGCCGGCCAAACAGCAGCCAGGTATCACACCTGATGACCAGTGGAGCGAGACGGCGAACAGACAGCAGCCCGTGTTCCAGGTACCGTGATTGGCTGCCTGCTGCTGGTGAGGCACGGGGAATGACTCAGGTCACGAGCTGATGTTATCCATCAGGTGTAGCCAACGGCTAATTGTCTCTTCTCCGGTCAGGCGGACAGGGGACTGGGTCAGTGGTCAGTAGGGGGAGGGAGAGTGTCACTGTCATGGGCAGACTGGTCAAGTTGTCGTCGGCACTGAGGGGAGGAGGTGGGGGTTGTTGGGGGATGGGGGTCAGGGGAGGGGGAATGGGACAGGAGACGAGATGCTGGCTGTAACCGTTGTCCATTTCTGTCTCTGGCCACCAGGTCAGGTTCAACGATGTCATCTGTTGCTGTGGGTTTGCTGCCAGGGAAAACAGGACGGGACAATAGGGACAGTCATACTCGCACCGCGGATCACTGGAGCAGGTAACTGCTGTGACATGTGGTTCACGTGTCTGTCACTGGAACTGATGCACACATTTCACTGTACAGTTGTGTGTCATGGACGTCCACACGTGTCGGGGATATTGCACGCCGGACAGCATGCACCGTACACAATACTGTTATAGCTGTATCGTTTTCCAAGTGAATGGATACCGCATGATACTTATACACGGCAGAGTATGCTATGCATCCCGCCCCACCTCCCCACCCACACACCCCATTTCGTGTCATATTGTATCGGTTTGTATCGTTTCATTAGTATCGCTTTTTTTATCGGTTTGCTGTGACAGGTATATGATTGTTATCTGGCAGTGCTGACTGTGGGTGACCTGGCGTGGATCAGTCGCCACGCTAGTGCTGCCGGACACTCGTCTTGTCAGGTGTGCAGGAAACAGCACGAGGTAAGGGCAGCCCCTGACTGCAGCAAGTCACCACGGGGTACTTCTATTCAGTCCTGACTCCCAGTTGTCTGTCACTGGTTTTTCACTGTCCCTGTCCTTAACATCTTTATAATCATCTCCGTCAGTGCTTGTGTTGTTCAGTGCCTTTCCTTCACCACTGACTCCCGTATCACATCTGTTGTTCAGTTACTTCTACATTTTTTTCTCTTTTTTTTTTTACCTTCCTCGGTGCCCCTTTAGTACCTTGTTAAGTGACGTCTACTTACGTTTCTCTGTCTATCGCCCCCGTGTATAATTGTGTTCCATGTTGCCTACATGTTTTTATTGTCTTACTTCCACTCAGACACACGTGTTAGCAGCTGTGTTGTTCGGGGATTGCATGATTATGTTGCTTTATTTTCATATCCCCCACGTGTGTCTGCGTTCTTCCGTCTGTGTTGTCTACATGAAGGGACACAATGGGGTCAGATAGCCTAAAAAGAACAGTAAGCCGCGAGTGTTCTTGGATCCCTATAGCTACAACAACGTACACAAGTTGATACTGAATCGCACGAACAATGACTGAGTGGTGCGAAACACTTTATTTTCCTCCTTTCGGCCTGTACTGTCTGTTTTATTGTTGTTTGTTTTTGTTTGTTTGTTTCGTTGTTTTTGTTTTTTTTTTTGTTTTTTTTCTTGTTCTGATTGATAGAATCAAATGTGCAACCGCTGGTTTGATTTTTCTTTTGACTTCAAAACGTTGTAGAAAACTTCAGTCTCAAGAATTTAGAATTAACTCTCTCTCTCTCTCTCTCTCTCTCTCTCTCTTTCTCTCTCTCCCCCACCAACAAAAACAGCACGAGCAACAGCAACAACCGTAAACACACACACACACACACACACACACACACGTGCGCGCACACCGACGCGCGCGCAAACCAGTTTGTTCCCTCAACATTGTGGCGGTGAGTTTTGGGGAGAGGGTCCGAGCACCTTCCTCCCTATTCCCCTCACACACACACACACACACACACACACCGACTGTGGCTTTCTCTGCCTGTCTGCCTGCCTCCTACCGTCCCGGCCAGCCCCCGACAAAAGCAGTACAGTGAGCCCCGCGTGCCGTGTGCCGCTCAGTCCACCTCTCGTGTTCCTCCCCACACCTCTCCACTACACCCCGACTGCGCTGGCCACACACCCTCATGCCCCCCTCCCTGAGTGCGTTCGTCTGTGAGCTGTCCCCCTGGCGTCCTGTCTGGCACTCTGCCTCCTGCCTACCTGCACTTGCAGGTAACTTGAGGAAGGCGACTGTGTGTCTTCCTCCTCACTCCGCAAGTCGTGATTTGTGTTGTTGGTGGGTTTTTTCGCCAACGTGTTTTTTGTACGGAGGATGAACAACGTTTTCACGCCTGAACGAGCAAGGAAGTTGTCGATAGATCTGCGTTGCTCTGCTTCATAAGGGAGTTAGGATGTGCGCTGTGCGGAGGGAACTACGGCCCAGTACATGGAGCTGATGTGACATGACAGTGTGAGTGGAAGTGTGTCACCTGACTGGCATGACACAGCTATGTGTCGCAGATTTAACTGTCATGACACACACACACACCTCTAGATGTAGGTTAAGCACACGTTTTCGTTTGGGTATGTGTCAGCCAGCGCTATCAGTGTGAACAGCGCGGAGTGAGAATAAGCCACTGTGGACAGCGTGTTGATACCTGAAGGGGTGGTGAAGTGAAGGCCACGGACTGAGTCCACCCTGTGGGGTGGACGGCCAGCTACACTACGTGTGGTCAGTGTGGGGGTCGGTCAGTCACAGTGCTGTGCCGGACGAACCAAGACAGAACTTAACTCCAGTAGCTAGACATCACCAGAACAGGATTCAAACACGCATGTTTACCGCTTGAGTCACAACGAACTTGACAGTTATCATTTCGTGTTGAGTAACTCTTTTTTCTTCATCAGTCGCGGTGTTGAAAAATCACGGTGAGCGGACGTATTTCTTTCTTTATTTCTATCGATAGCTATCTGTCTGTCTGACTGTGTCGGTAATATATCTGTTTATTCGTTTGTTTATTTGTGTGTTAATTCATTTCTTCATTCCTCCTCCTTTTTTTTCTTTCTCCCTTCATACGTCCGTTCATTCAGTGTTGATGTTGTTTTTAATGTAAACTGATAACACCTGTCAAAAACAAACTTTATTCAATAAAACCATGCACGTGCTGGTCAGTACACGCTGACACCGCATATAAATGTGCACACAATATCCGCGCACTCGTTCAGTAAAAAACAACAAAAAACAGGAGCTGTGTGTGTGTGTGTGTGTGTGTGTGTGTGTGTGCGTGTGTGTGTGTGTGTGTGAACGTTTTAATTCAAAAAGCAAGACGTGATACAGTTTTCAGGAGACAAAAGTCTTGAAAAAAAACAAAAGAAAAAAAAGAAAAAAGAATCGAGCAACAAGAAGTCAAACTTTTGTTTCGACATGTCCGTCGTCTTTGTTCTCTTCACTGTTGCTGTCGTAACTGTTCATACACTGTGGGATTTTCCCCTCACTGCCGTCATGATGAAGAGTTGTGTGTGTGTCTGTGTCTGTGTGTGTGTGTGTGTGTGTGTGTATGATGGTGTATGTCTGTTTGTCTGTCTGGCTTTGTCTGTGTCTATGTCTGTCTGTCTCGGTGTGTCGATTGGTTGTTTTCTTGCTTGCTTTGCGTTTCGAATTTTCGGGTCTTGCAATTCAAAAGCGACGGGTAATTTTTGATCAATTCTTTTGTGAATCTAATCAAATGTTTCGATTCTTGTCAATACATCTGTCTGCAGACACGTCTACCTATCTGTTTGTCTGTCTATCTGTTTATCTATATATCTACATAACTATCTATCTAGTAACTATATCTGTCTATACTTATCGCTGGCATACTGTCCCTCTCTCTTTTACTGTCCTCTCTATTTTTTCTGTTCTCTCTCTCTCTCTCTCTCTCTCTCTCTCTCTTGTCTCTGTCTGTCTGTCTGTATGTCTGCTGTCTACATATATGTTAATCAATTATTTCATAGTCTTCATGTATTTATTTGTTTGTATAAGTAGATGATGGTGTACTTGTATTGTTTCCTGGGAGGCGCTATGGGAAATTTGCGTCATCGAGTACAATACATGAAAATGATTGTATGTTTGGGTTTTTTGTTGTCGTTGTTGTTGTCCTCCACCCCCCACCCCCACCCCCTCCTCCCTTCTCTCTCTATGTCTGTCTGTCTATCCATCTGTCTGTATATCATTATATGTCTGTATGGTTCTCTGTCGGCTTGACTGCTTCCTCGTCTTCCAGTCTTTTCATCTATGTCTTCTTTCAAGGGCGCAATAGCCGAGTGGTTTAAGCGTTGGACTTTCAATCTGAGGGTCCCGGGTTCGAATCTCGGTAACGGCGCCTGGCGAGTAAAAGGTGGTGATTTTTCAGATCTCCTGGGTCAACATATGTGCAGATCTACTAGTGCCTGAACCCCCTTCGTGTGTATACGCACGCAGAAGATCAAATACGCACGTTAAAGATCCTGTAACCTATGTCAGTGTTCGGTGGGTTATGGAGACAAGAAAATACCCAGCATGCATGAACCACGACAGAGTCATCCGCAAGTCGATGTTGGCCGTGTCACGGAAAGAAGAAGAAGAAGAAGAAGCGTAAAGAATATAACAGTGAAAATGACAATAAACATGATAATAATAATAATAATGAAGAAGAAGAAGAATGAGGAGGAGGATTTATGTTACTTTATACAGCACCTATCAACGGCTTTTCACGTGCTGTTGTAACGTCTAAATCGTCACCAGTAAAACAGTCCATTGATCTAACCAATCACTCATAACATCCGCACAACTGACCCACCTCACCTGAATCCCCGCCATTATTGAGAAGGCCTCACCTACACTGCTAACTTAGAAAGATTCCCCAAGTCATGCGATTTTCTAAATTTAGCTGTAAATTATAGTCACCATCCTTACTAAATATACTTAAATGAATAGGAAATGAAACCGATACAGTTTCATAACATTTGTGGACTAATGAATTATATGATTATCATCATGAAAGTTTTAAATGTAAAATCATCATAACAATAACAACAACAATAATAATAATAATAATAATTGCCTTTCCCCCGAGCAATACGTACGTTTTTGTTGAAGGCGAAAAATTACACAGATTTTTTTTTTTTTTTTTTCATGCATCTTCCCCTTTCTTGCGGAAAACCAGGACATCAAATATCGGATGTGTTATTAACTCGATTATACCGTGTCCTACCTTAATAAAGTGAGTCCTTCAAGCTTGTGGTACGGCGTCCAGTCATAAACACCAGTGTCTCATTCTAGTGTCTATGGTCCAGTTTATAACATTGCGATTTTCATTGAGGACTTTCAGTCCTTTAGTTATGGGTTATTATCACATAATTATTACTGGGCCTCTTGGGTCGCGGCTGGTGTTTTTCCACTTTAAGAGAATTCTAGGCTGGTATTTCATTCAAACTTTTTGGTTTGAACCTTTTAGTTGATGTTCGTGTTAGTCGTCAAGAGTCGTAATCTTAATGATCAAAAAGAGGTCCCTGTCGAATTATGGGGGGTTGCTCTTTGCTTAAATGAGATTGCTTCTCTGAGCAAGTGGTACGAATACCCGATGAGCCAAATAGCTGTCGTTTGATGTGCATACTAAACTTCTCTTTGCAGTGAACAGAACGGTCAACATTTACACTTTTTATGTACCCATTCTCTTATGCATTTCCCCATTCAGACACTTTTATGGCCAGACCCTCTCACCATTACCCATTCACGTTCTTTTTATACCCATTCATTCTTTCACGGGTTTATCCATCCACACACTCAGTTATATCTCGCATATTATTACTTTTAGTGGACAGACGTGTTGCAGCGCAGATTGAGTGCGCAAGCGCAAGCGAGTATATACAGTGAGAGAAAGAAAGGACACACACACACACACACACACACACACACACACACACACACATATATATATATATATATATAGAGAGAGAGAGAGAGAGAGATACGTGCGTGTGTGCTCTCTCTCTGCTCGAACAAGTACATTTTACCACGCACCCGCATTGATATGTTCAAAACAAGTCTTGCATTTTCCGGTGCATCTTTATGGAACTCACTCCCTGTACACATACAAACTAGCAGTTCTATACCAACTTTCAGGTCAAATCTCCATAAATATCTTCAACCCTTCCAACCATAAATGACTCAGATATAGAAGCGAGCGTTGGCAGGAGCAATGAGGGGATTTATAGAATACTTATTGGATCCGTTGTTATGGTTTCTCCTTGTTCTTGTTTTGAACTTGTTCTTATTCTGTCCTGTTTTCATTACATTCACTTAGTTTTGTTGCTTGTTTGCATTTCATTCATTATCTTCTAATTTATGTGCATGCATGAATATATTCATTTCATTCCATCATGGTGGTGACAATAGCTGTTGTATAAGTGATATTGGTGATGGTAGTAGTAATTTTAGTATTAATTACAACTGTCTACGTGGATTTGATGATAACAACAATATGGCTTTAGTCATCCGGATGTCGATACTATGACATATTTCTCCCTCTCTCTCTCTCTCTCTCTCTCTCTCTCTCTCTCTCTCTGTCTTATCCATCTGTGTGTGTGTGTGTGTGTGTGTGTGTGTGTGTGTGTGTTCTTTAAGATATTACTTCTGCAGGACTTCTTTCTGTTTTGTTCTTTCTTCTCTCTTTCTCCCCTTTCCATTAAATATATATATATGTGTTATTGTAACTGATGTAGATTAGCAAGGACAGATTGGAAGAATGGGCCATGCCTAAAATCTTAATCCTTGAATAAAAAACGTTTTGAGTTCCGAGTTCTCTCTCTCACTCTCTCTCTCTCGCTCTCTCTCTCTCTCTCTCTCCCTCTCTCTCTCTCTCTCTCTTTCTCTCTCTCTCTCTCTCGTATATTCTTCAGAAAAAGGACTACAGATGGAGAACATAAGATAAATGTCAGTTTAAAAAAAAAAAGCATTTGACAGAGATGTGAAACGATTCGCTGGTATTCTTTAAACCATTCTTCTAATATAGTCGTCATGCCAAACTTTTTTTCTTTTTCTTTTTTTTTTTAAGATTCGCATGACAGGCTACATTTGTATGTTTGTTGATATGAAACACTTTGAGACAACTACTGCATGTTAGTTATTCATCTGTTAAAATAGTGATTTATCGGTGCGGTAAAACAATCTTTTGATGCAAAAAGCATTGTGTCCAAACGAGACAAAACCTAAACGAAAACAGTTGCTGTAACTTCTGGGCAGCTGTGGGCCTTTCTCTTCTTGCTTTGATAGATGTTACCAAACTTCCTTTGGGTATTATCAAATGAGTATTGTATCAACGTCTCATTATCATTTTGGAACAATGCATGCCCTTGGTAGTGTTTTTGGATAAATTCGGTCAACGGATCAAACAACCGATGATAAAAAAAAAAAAAACTACAAACAAACAAAAAGACTCACACCTATTTTATCTGTAGAGACTAATCAGTTCTGTGGCAAGATTGAAAGTTGATCTGAAGAGACGAGACAGCTGCCACCGCCCGAAACATCCTTAGGGACAAATGGGGAGGGGGGGGGGGGAGGTGTCACTGTCAGGTAGGGTACAGTGCCCCCTCACCACCACCTTCCCCCCAGACTCTCCTGTCCTCTCTCTCCCTCTACCCCCCCCCCCCCCCATTCCTCCCTTATCCCGCCCGCCCGCCCTGGTTCCTCATCTGTCTCCCCAGACCCCCCCCACCCCCCACCCACCCCCACACACACACACCCCTCCTCCCGTTCGTTGCGCGTTCTAAGGGGCGGTAAGGAATGTGGCTTTCAAGGTGAAATTCCTTTCTCCCACTACACCACGCACGCGCACGCACACGCACACATACACACATGCAAACACACACACACACACACACACACATACACACACACACTGCCACGGATCGACATTTTAAAGCCACAGTCAGGTTCATTGGCAGAGCAAGAAGGAAAAAGAAAAAAAAGTAAAAGAAAAAGAAAAAAAAACCCTCCTGTTTAATAATGTGTGTGAATGACTGGCCCCTCTGGCCAATTCCTCCCCCGTGCCTCCCTGCTGGCTCCCTTTCAATCCGCGCTCTGTTTGTTTGGCCCTGTGTGTTCTGCACGTAAAAAGCTGTTGTCCACGAGAGAAGAAATAAGGGGGTGAGGGTGTGTGTGGGGGGGATTGGGGGACAGGGAGGGGGGAGGGGTGTGTGGAGGGGGGAACTGCCTTCATTCTCCTTTCTTTCCTCTTACTTTGTCCTCAGCGACCTGGCCCACGGAAGGCCAGAAAGGACTTGGGAGGGTGGTGGTGGTGGTGGTGATGGAGGGAGCGGGGGGAGGTTGGGGGAGGGGTTGGGGTCGGTGAGCGTGTCTGTACATTAACCAGCACACATCATAAAAAAACGTCCTCCGCATTTTTTTTTTTTTTCCCCTGTTCAAAGCGACCGTTATTATTTGTGTGGTAAAGTTGTTTGATTAGTGGGTATTGAAATCGTTGGTGAATGTCTCTCTCAGTCCATCTCTCTCTCTCTCTCTCTCTCTCTCTCTCTCTCTCTCTCTCTTTCACAGTCTTTTCCCCTCTGTGTCTATGTCTGTCTCTGTCTCTCTCAGTCTGTGCCTCAGTCACACACACACACACACACACACACACACACACACACACACACACACATGGATACATTCTAACACGAGGTAACATGAGTAAATTATGTGTATCGTCTTTGTTTAATAAACGAGACACTTTGCGAAGCAGACATGGGTCCAGACTACAGTGCTTTGAAAGGCAGACTTAATAGTCCCAGTGTCGTTTCATCAACGTGGTGAATTCAGTCTGTTGGGACAGTAAAATGATTGTTCCAGACGTTTTGTAGAGACTTGGCACAGCAGCTCAGTATCCTTCGAAACAACGTTGTAGAAAGGGTCAGATCTGGTCTTGTCTTGTTTTGTAGAAAGGGTCAGATCTGGTCTTGTCTTGTTTTGTAGAAAGGGTCAGATCTGGTCTTGTCTTGTTTTGTAGAATGGGTCAGATCTGGTCTTGTCTTGTTTTGTAGAATGGGTCAGATCTGGTCATGTCTTGTTTTGTAGAATGGGTCAGATCTGGTCTTGTCTTGTTTTGTAGAATGGGTCAGATCTGGCCATGTCTTGTTTTGTAGAATGGGTCAGATCTGGCCATGTCTTGTTTTGTAGAATGGGTCAGATCTGGTCTTGTCTTCTTTTGTAGAATGGGTCAGATCTGGCCATGTCTTGTTGTGTAGAATGGGTCAGATCTGGCCATGTCTTGTTTTGTAGAATGGGTCAGATCTGGCCCTGTCTTGTTTTGTAGAATGGGTCAGATCTGGCCATGTCTTGTTTTGTAGAATGGGTCAGATCTGGTCTTGTCTTGTTGTGTAGAATGGGTCAGATCTGGCCATGTCTTGTTGTATAGAATGGGTCAGATCTGGCCCTGTCTTGTTTTGTAGAATGGGTCAGATCTGGCCATGTCTTGTTGTGTAGAATGGGTCAGATCTGGCCATGTCTTGTTGTGTAGAATGGGTCAGATCTGGCCATGTCTTGTTTTGTAGAATGGGTCAGATCTGGTCTTGTTTTGTAGAATGGGTCAGATTTGGCCATGTCTTGTTTTGTAGAATGGGTCAGACCTGGTCTTGTCTTGTTTTGTAGAATGGGTCAGATCTGGCCATGTCTTGTTTTGTAGAATGGGTCAGATCTGGCCATGTCTTGTTTTGTAGAATGGGTCAGATCTGGCCATGTCTTGTTGTGTAGAATGGGTCAGATCTGGCCATGTCTTGTTTTGTAGAATGTGTCAGATCTGGCCATGTCTTGTGTAGAATGGGTCAGATCTGGTCTTGTCTTGTTGTGTAGAATGTGTCAGATCTGGCCCTGTCTTGTTTTGTGGAATGCCCGTCTTGTTTTGTGGAATGTGTTAGATCTGCCCCTGTCTTGTTTTGTGGAATGGGTCAGATCTGGCCCTGTCTTATTTTGTGGAATGGGTCAGATCTATTTTTGGTCCTGTCTTGTTTTGCAGAATGAACCAGGTTTGGTCCTGTCCTGTTTCGTTGAAATGACCAAATCTGATCCTTCCCGATTGTTTTGAAAGAAAACAAATCTGTTCTTGTCCTTTTGTGTTGACTGAACCAAAAAATATGGTTCTGTTTGTTGAATGAAATCAATTTAAGCCTCGTCCTGTCCCGCTTTCCTGAACTTGTCTTGTCCAAGAGACACCCCCACTCTCTTGACCAAGAGGGTTTTAGAACAGTCGGCGTTGGGGTGGTTCCCAAAGGACAAGTCTGCAGCATTGAGAGCCAGTGCAACGTTGCCTCCTGGGCCTACTTTGAGAGTCATAGTCCTTCACAAAAGACTAAGCTGCAAATGACTTCCAACTCCAGTGGAGAAACCTAGCATTGATCACACAGCTCTCACTTTGGTTTAAATGATCTTCAATTATTCAACAATACACATGATTACAATGCAATGAATGACAAAAGAGCATCAACAAGCTTAAAGCTTATACTGTGCTCACAACGTTGCACTTCAATTTTATCATGACGGCTGATGAACCATATTATGACTTGTATCAAATAACATTCATAAACAGTAAGTAATGAAATAATGAAATAAAACAAATAAACAAACAGTACATAATATAGTAAAATAATGCTAATATCAATATTAACATGAGATTTAATTTATTATCACCAGAGTAATTGGCCTGATAGAAGAAAAACACGAAGAAGAAGAAGAAGAAAATTTAGAAGAATGGTGGGTAAGGTGGTGGGGGAGGGGGAACAGAGGGGAGAGGAGAAATTCTAACAGATCACTGGCCAATCCATTCAACTTTGAATATTTGGTCAGTCAAATAAATCTAACATATATTTTACGAATAGAATCATGTTGTACCCTTTCTTCACAATACTTTCTAAGCTAAAATCTATTTGAATCGGAGGTAAACTGGTGAACTCTCACTTTGCTGTTGGCCCAACTGTATAAGCTCATGTCAGTCTGTGATTTTTGCTAAGCGTTGGGCTCTGTCCCGTTTTATTAGTGAATCGGATCTGGTCCTGTCGCTTTTTTTTTCCAAACCAAATGTGATCTTGTCCTATGTTATTTCATATGAACCAAATCTAGTCCTTTTTTCTTTCTTTCTTTTTTTTTTCTTTTTTTTTTTTTTTATCCCCCAGTGAACCATGTCCGGTCTGGTCGTGTTTTATTAGATGAACCAAATCTAGTTCTACCCCGCATTCTTGAACCAGATCTGACACTGTCCTTTTTTTCTTTTTCTTTTTTTTCTTTTTTTTTAAATGAACCAAATCTTGCCTTGCCTTGTCCGGTTTTCTTTATTAATAAACCAAATCTTGTCTTGTCCTGTCCTGCAGGTCAGGCAAAGTGTAAGAGGGGAGTGGCGGAACAGCGACATACTGTCATACTAAGTGTCAGATGTTTTTTTGGGGGGAGGGGGAGGGTGGGGAGAACACCTGGCAGGTTGGCTTGACACACCCACCACCACCATCATCACCCCCACCCTCATCACGCGCCTCTTCATCAACGTCATTCCCCTGGTTCCCCGCCCATCCATTTCTCTGCTGACACTGACCCAGCGATGGCCCTTTACTCCGTGGGTCCGGCCCTTCCTTCACTCACCTTCAAACCTCCTCACCACGTATCGTACCATAGGCCTCGGACCCGAAGGGCAGGCTCTTACGCACAGGCCACGGGCCTAACTTACGCCCAAGGTCCCTCATTACTTTAGGACAGTTATCTCAGTTCCAAGCCTTTGGTCGTAAACAGTAACATGTTGTTGTCATTGCTTGCGTTTTAACAGACCGCCCCCACCCCCACACCCCCTACCCCTCTCTCTCTGTCTCTGTCTGTCTGTCTCTCTCACTCTCTCTCTCTCTCTCTCTCTCTCTCTGTGTTTGTGTGTGTGTGTGGGGGGGGGGGGGGTGTGCGCGCGCGCGCATCATGCTCCTAACAGAAAATGTCATTCCAAGGCCAGTTTATCCCAAACGGACGTGATTAATTTCTGAACCGATGAAGCACAAATCTGTCCGGTACACCCCTCACCCACGGACAGCTGTTCCGTCAGCGTCACATCACTGTGAAAGTCCTGTCATCATCATCGCACAGCACTGTGAGCTGGGGGCAGCTCGATACTCCCTCACCCCCACCCCCACACCCCCCATGTCCTTACTCCCACCCACCCCCCCGGCCCGATATTCCACAACCGCCTTCTACCCTACAGCAACTATTTTATAAATTCATGTTTCTCAGCCCCGACGCATCAAGCTCATGGTTCGGTCTTTAAACTTTTACCAACAAAGATACCCTTCAGATATTTAGCGTTTGTCGATACACAATTATAAACGTACATTGCGATAGGACTTTATATAAGACTTTCTCATTGAGGAGGTTGTGCATAATATACATGTATTGCGATATGAATTGATATAAGCTTTCTGATTGAGGAGGTTGGGAGATGAGGAGGGAAGGAAAGAGGAAAGAAGGGGGGAGGTCCGAGGGAGGGGTTAAGGCATTGAACTCAGTGAGAGTCCACGCATACCACCACCACCAAGGCCGCTCTCCTTTTGACAACTGAAAACTGCTGTTACCAAAACAGCGGCTGGACGACAAATCCCATTTCCACGCCGTCATAGTCCGGGATTGGGGTAAGGGGGAGAGTGGTACGGGGGAAAACATGGTGGGATAGTTGGGGGAGAGCAGAAAGAGAAAGAAAGAAAAGAAAAGTAAAAAAAAAACCTTGAACAGTAGGGTTCAGATTACTTTCCTACTAATCTCCTACCACAACAGCACACAACCCCAACCACCTCTCACCTCTACCCTCGCCCCCACTCCTCCCACGTACCAGCGCTGTGGTGTGTTGCTGCAGTGTGATGTCCAGGTGGTACGGGTTGTCTTCAGTCCACTTATAGGTTGCGGGAGTGATTGGAACACCGCTGCTACCTTGTGTAGACAAACTGAGACATGTGGCGGGGGCACTGTGTGGTTTGTCTGTCTGTCTGTATGCCTGGTGCCAGCTTGCCGCCGGAGTGGTTCTACTCCCCGCACTGCTGTTAGTCCAGTGTGGGCATTCCTCAGGGCCTTGGGGACACGAAGCTCACTCCAGTTAGCTGTTCGTCAGACAGTGTTTCACGCCCCCCCCCCCCCCCCAACCCCCTCACCTCTGCCTCCCTCGTCTACCCCATCTCAGTCCATGTCAGAAACTGACGTTGGTATGGAGGTACATGTAGTTGGTATGTTACATTGTTTCCCTGTGGGCTGTCTTCGTCCATTGCTGGTGTGTTCTTGTTGAGGGTTTTTTTTTGGCTGAGTGCATGTCAGGCTGTTGCTAGTCTTCATAGAAGTCTTCTTTTCTTTTCTTTCTTTTTTTTTTCTTTTAGTCTGCGTGTTTGTATTGGACTGGTTGTCTTCATAACAAGCTGGTTGTGTCAGTGCCACTCAGACTGGGACTTAGCCAGCCTGGCGGTTGGTTAAATATCACCATACTGACGTGTCTGACAGGCAATAACATTATTGTTAAGGAGAATGGGGCTGAGACCATCAGTTATGTACATGTCTGAAGAAGAGTAAGAACACGAACTTCAGAATACTAGAAGCATTAAGAACCATAATTGGAGATGTTCGTGGGACAAGTCACCAAAAATATACCAAGAGTCAGAGTTCTGTATACTTAAGGAAAGAAGAAACAGACACAAACTTTAGCATTATTTCAAGATGGTTAACGGTCTATGCCCTAATTACTTAAAGGATCTTGTTCCTGGTCTTGTTTCAGACAGTAACCCTTACCATAGACGCACGTCATTGGAACGCACCGTATCAAGATTTCACACCGAAATTTATCGGAAATCATTCATACAATTCACTACTTATCTCTGGAATTCTCTACCTGATTATGTTAAAACCAGCAATTCCTTAAGCCAGCTTAAACGTTACCTGTGTGCTAACGATGCTGTAGTGCCTAGCTATTATTACTTTGGTAAACGGAAGGAACAAATCATTCACTGTTGACTTCGTCTAGGGATTAGTGATTTAAGAGAAGATATGTTCAACAGACATTTAATAAACGACCCACTTTGTGCTTGTGACAAGCGAAACTGCTGAACATTATTTATTATTTTGTCAAGACTTTAATATGGCTCGGGCAAACACAATCTTAACTTTGTCTCTAAACTACATCCACGTAAAAACTCTGTTGCATGGAGATCCTGATCTCCCAAATCATACAAATATATTCATATTTCAAACTGTTCACCAGTTTATGTCCGATTCAAATAGATTTTAACTTAGAAAGTATTGTGAAGAACGGGTACAACATGATTCTGTTCGTCAAATATGTGTTTGATGTATTTGACTGACCAAATGTTCAAAGTTGAATGGATTGGCCAATGATCTGTCAGAATTTCTCCTCTCCCCTCTGCTCCCCCTCCCCCACCACCTTACCCACCATTCTTCTAAAATTGTTTTTCCCCTCTTCGTGTTCCTCTTCTATCAGGCCGATTCCTCTGGTGACAATACATTTAATCTCATGTTAATATTGATATTAGCTTTTTGTAGGTTTTTTTTTATACTATATTATGTATTTATTGGTTTATTTGTTTTATGAATGTTATTTGATACAATTGATAATATTGTTCATCATCCGTCATGTTAAAATTGAAGTGCAACGTTGTGAGCACAGTATAAGCTTTAAGCTTGTTGATGCTCTTTTGTCTTTGTTTGCATTGTAATCATGTGTACTGTTGAACAATTAAAGATTATTTAAACCAACTTCAGAATATCACAAAAACAAAAAGAATGAAAACATGACATGCTTGTTTAAAAGAACACAGCACACCTTTATCAGAGATAACATGCATGAATATCATTTGAGAGAAGAAATTAAAAACACCAGTTGGTGACAAGACGAACCACTGACAAATCTTAACTGGGCAAAATCGGAACATAGCACTTTTTAACGGAATTGGGGCATAAATCAGTAGCACTTGTCTGAAAATATAAATAAAATGGAGTGCTTTCTACCTGATGCCTGTGGGGAAAGTTAATGCTTGCTTTAATCATAGACATTAACAACCCGTGAGATAATAGTATATCTGATTCAATTGAAGCGATGAAAAGAAACAAGAGGAGCCGTTTTAACAACCCTTGAGATGACGGTATCTGTGACTCAATTAAAGTGATGAAAAGAAACAAGAGGAACAGTTTTAACAACCCTTGAGATAACGGTATCTGTGACTCAATTAAAGTGATGAAAAGAAACAAGAGGAACAGTTTTAACAACCCTTGAGATAACGGTATCTGTGACTCAATTAGAGTGATGAAAAGAAACGAGGAGCAGTTTTAACAACCCTTGAGATAACGGTATCTGTGACTCAATTGAAGTGGTGAAAAGAAACAAGAGGAACATTTTTAACAACCCCTGAGATGATGGTATCTGTGACTCAAAGTAATGAAAATAAACAAGAGAAGCATTTTTGACAACCTCTGAGATAATAGTATAGATTTGTGATTCAATCAAACTGATGAAAATAAACAAGAGAAGCAGTGTCTGCACGTAGTGTGATGAGATGGTGCTCACTACGATCTCAATGTCAAGCTTTCCAGCGCTTGACTCCCACCAATTATGGCGATACAAGTGGACGTGTCGATGCTGATCAAGCGGGGAAGGGAAAGTGGTGAAGGTAGATGGGGTGTGGAGTGAGCACAATGGAAGAGTCTGAAAGCCAGTTGTTTTTTACGCGCTTTGCTTTTAGCAGACTGAATCCACCAGGTATGTGTGCGGGGATGTGTGTGTGTGTGTGTGGGGGGGGGGGGGGGGTAATATTGTGACGAGGGACTTGTCCTCCGGCCAGTGCACATTGCTCACTTGCCCAGTGTGTGTGTGTGTGTGTGTGTGTGTGTGTGAGTGTGTGTGTGTGACTTTGTGTGTGTGAATGATAATGGTACCTTCATTTTAATTTGCTTTGCTTTGTGCCCTGGTTATGGAAGCAAATCTTAGTTAAACGTTCAAACTCCACTCTTTCTCTGTCCGTCTGTCTGTCTGTCTGTCTGTCTGTCTCTCTCTCTCTCTCTCTCTCTCTATCTATCTATCTCTCTCTCTCTCTCTCTCTCTCTCTCTCTTTCTGTCTCTCTCTCTCTCTTTCTCTCTCTTTACTCTCTCTCTCTCTCTACTCTCTCTCTCTCTCTCTCTCTCTCTCTCTCTCTCTCTCTCTTTCGACACACCGATTTTTTCTGTATCTGTTGGTCTGTCTGTCTGTCTGTCCGTCACATCACATATTATCACGACACGCTGTCCACCTATTAGCAGTGACCGACCACCCAGATGTGTGCTGTGAACCGTAAGGCCGGTCAGCACTGGTCAGCGGGGTAGCAGCTGAGGTGAGGTGAGGTGGTGGTGGCGGGGGGGTGGGGGGGGGAAGGAGGAGTAGGAGTGGTGTTTGGGGAGGGGGGGCGGAGGGGGGGGCCTCCATGTCCGTTCCTGTTTGCGTTGTCCACCCCTTTCTGTGGACACGAGGCCCGTGTGGTGTTGCCTGCCGCCTGACTGGATGCTATTATATGCCCTGATCGGGAGCTTTGAAGGGACGTGTTGCTCTTGGTCTGTGTGTCTGAATGGCGGGGTGAAGGCAGTGCTAAGAGTCGGAATCACTCGAGTTTGTTTGGTGGCCTGTATAGCAAGAAACAACAAAAACACCACCACCACCACTACTACTACTACTACTACTAAAAATGATTATCATCGGTAGTAGTAGTAGTAGTATCGTAGTAGTATCGTTATATCGTTATTGTTATTATTATTATTGTTGTTGTTGTTGCTATTATTGTTATTATTATCATCATTGTTATTGTCATCATCATTATTTTCATATTGATGGTAACAACAACAACAATAATAATAATGATAATGATAATAATGATAACGATGATAATAATGATAATAATTAGTAGTAGGAGGAGGAGTAATAGTAATGTGCTTTTTTTTTTGCTCTTTTTGGGGGGCGGGGGCGGGGGAGGGGGTCTCCATCCTCCCTTTTCCCCTGGAATCATTCCTTTTCTCCTCCATCAATTTCAAGTTTATCTTTCGTACACTGCTTTCGCCAAACACACACCTTAATTGATCACTTCCTTTGACGGGCGCAATAGCCAAGTGGTTAAAGCGTTGGACTGTCTATCTGAGGGTCCCGGGTTCGAATCACGGTGACGGCGCCTGGTGGGTGAAGGGTGGAGATTTTTACGATCTCCCAGGTCAACATATGTTCAGACCTGCTAGTGCCTGAACCCCCTTCGTATGTATATGCAAGCAGAAGATCAAATACGCACGTTAAAGATCCCGTAATCCATGTCAGCGTTCGGTGGGTTATGGAAACAAGAACATACCCAGCATGCACACCCCCGAAAACGGAGTATGGCTGCCTACATGGCGGGGTAAAAACGGTCATACACGTAAAAGCCCACTCGTGTGCATACGAACGAACGTGGGAGCCCACGAACGCAGAAGAAGAAGAAGAAGAAGATCACTTCCTTTCATTGTTACCTGGCTTCTGGCGCAGCAAAATGCCCCTAGCGTGTCTTGAGGCGTGTGTTTCAAGAGCGTTAAATGACTATACATTTGCCTGGTTTTTGATGTTCTAGTTTCTTCTATACGTCTTCTGTTTCGACTTTACGTGTCTCTTTGCAGTAAAATTGTGTATATTGATTGGGAAAATAACTGTTTCGAAGGAAAAAATAGATTTGTTTTTGTTTTTGTTTTTGTTTTGTGTGTGTATTTGTTTGTTTGCTCGCATTGGATTTTTGTGTGTGTATTTTCTGACATCACTCTTGTTATTTATGTGGTGTGTGTGAAAGATGTTCGTATATGTTTCAAAGCCTCGGGGTGGCCCAAGAAATAAACTTCTTGCCTTGCCTTCTGTATGCATTCTGAACATGTACATAGCAAGTGATTACATCTATCTGGGTTTGCTATTATTGCTCCAGTGTGCGTTGAGGTGTTGAATATTCATGTTGAGACTTTCTGTCGTCCACGTCCATCATCTTTCTTTTCTCTCCCGCCTCTATTTCTCTCCCCCCCCCCCCCCCCCCCTCCTCCTTTTCTTTCTCCGTCCCTGTTTGTGCATTTATATAGCTCGCCTGACTTGCGGCTCTAAGGGCATTTAGAAATGCACATGACATGATTTGGACATGTAATGCATTTTCGGATACAAACTGGCTTGAAATACTACTTCAAAATCACCTTCTTCCCTTTCTCTGGAAAACAATGTAAGATTTATACTTGCAAAGTTCTGCGAAGACAAATTTTCTGATCGTTCATTATCGGTCATGTGCTCTAATAACCGGCATCTTAACGAATCTCCCTCTCCCTCTCTCTCTCTCTCTCTCTCTCTCTCGCTCACCCTGCCTCACCATGCTGACAACTCACATTGTTCGATTGATTTAATAGTTTAATCCGATCGACCATGAGCGTTATATATATATATATATATATATATATATATATATATATATATATATATATATATATGTGTGTGTGTGTGTGTGTGTGTGTGTGTGTGTGTAGAGAGAGAGAGAGAGAGAGAATAATGTGTGTGTGTGTGTGTGTGTGTGGTCGTGTGCGTGTGTTGGTATATATTGAGAAAGCCACAGGCAGACACAGACAGAGAACATGACTATTGAGTAACAGGAGTTAGTTCAACAAACACAGCGAGAACTAGTTTCAACGTGGAGGGGTGGCGAGGCTGTTTGTGAGGCAGTCCCCTGCTGGATTGAACGAGCTTCGCACGTTGACGCTCGCTGTTTGCTCTCCTCTCTTTTCTGACGGTATGCCGGTGTGTGTGTGTGTGTGTGTGTGTGTGTGTGTGTGTGTGTGTCAGTGTGTGTGTGTGTGTGTGTCAGTGTTTGTGTGTGTCCCTGTGTCTGTGAGAGTGTGTGTGTGCGAGTGAGAGAGAGAGAGAGTGAGAGAGAGAGAGAGAGAGAGATTGTGTGTGTGTGCAGGTGTGTGTGTGTGTGAGTGAGGGAGGGAGAAAGAGAGAGGGAAAGGGAATGAAGGAGAGAGAGAGGGGGGGGGGAGTGTTTGTTCCCCAGAACGAAGCTATTTTTTTACCTTCCTGAGTTAATATTGTCTCTGAATTATGTTGGCCAAATGCGATTTTTCTTTTCCTTGCCCACTTCACAAACAACGATTTAATTGGGACGGGAGAGAAAGACAGAGAGAGAGAGGGGGGTGGGGGGTTGTGGAGGGGGCGAAGGTACAGACAGAGAAAGAGAGACAGATGGCCGTCGGGGAGGGAGGCGGGTACAGAGAGAGAGAGAGAGAGGGAGGGAGAGAGAGAGAAAAAACAGAAGAGTTGGAGTCTGACAGTCAAGATCCATGATGTGTTTCAAGTTCTTTCTGTTTAGCAGCTGACCTTTCTTTCACACACACACACACACACACCCACGTGCGCGCGCGCACGCACACACACACAAACACACGCACGCACGCACACGCACTCTCAGGCTCTCTCTCTCTCTCTCTCTCTCTCTCTCTCTCTCTCTCTCTCTCTTCACAGTTGGTGGAGCTGTTCGCGGTAACTTTCTGAATCAACAAGTATGTCTCTCTCCTCTCTTTCTCTCACTGCCTCTCTCTAATTCTCTTTCAGTATCTGTCTGTCTGTCTGTCTCTCTGTCTCTCTCTCTCTGTCTGTATGTTTGTCTGTCTGTCTGTCTCTCTTTTCCTCTTTCCTCCGGCAGTCGTTCGTGCGAGTGTAGTTCTACGTATTCTCACCCCTCAGGTCCCAGGCCATACCACTTTCCCGACGAAAAGCAGTGGGAGGAGGATTGGAGGAGGATTACACCAAAGTAAACAAAGTTGGAGGACAGGTCAGCACCGACACCCCCACCCTAACCCCCTCCGCACATACACACCTCAAGTCTCCCTTCTTTCTCCCCCCCCCCCGACCCCCCCGCCCACCGACCCCCCACACTTCCACCTATGACCAGTAGTAACCATACCTCTCGGAATGGGTGGTCGGCAGACCGGCTACTAATTGAATTTGATTAAACTTGATTTGAAATGTGTGGAGTGATAACCAAGAGGTAACGCGTATGCCAAGGAAGCGAGAGAATTTGAGCGCGCTGGT
>NC_134876.1:93492585-93495085 GCF_041734735.1 Babylonia areolata
CATCATACCACTCTGAATCCAGCCCCTCGCCCTTCCACCCCCACCCACCTACCCCCAGAAATCCCCCCACCCCCATTCCCCTGTTTTCTTGCCATACCACTCTGATTCCAGCCCCTCACCCCCCACCACCCCACCACCCACCCACCCACCCAGACCTCCTTGTCCTACTATCGTCATCATACCACTCTGATTCCAGCCCCTCACCCCCCACCACCCCACCACCCACCCACCCAGACCTCCTTGTCCTACTATCGTCATCATACCACTCTCAATCCAGCCCCTCACGCTTTCACCCCCACCCACCTACCCCCAGATATCCCTTCACCCCCCTTCCTCTGTTTTCGCCATACCACTCCGAATCCAGCCCCTCACCCCCCACCACCCCACCACCCACCCACCCAGACCTCCTTGTCCTACTATCGTCATCATACCACTCTGAATCCAGCCCCTCACGCTTTCACCCCACCCACCTACCCCCAGACACCCCCTCACCCCCTCCCTCTGTTTTCGCCATACCACTCTGAATCCAACCCCTCACCCTTCCACACCCCATCACCCACCCACCCAGACCTCCTTGTCCTACTATCGTCATCATACCACTCTGAATCCAGCCCAACACCCTTCCACACTCCACCACCCTACCCCCAGACACCCCACCCCTCACCCCCTTCCTCTGTTTTCGCCATACCACTCCGAATCCAGCCCCTCACCTTCCACATTCCACCACCCACCCACCCAGACCTCCTTGTCCTACTATCGTCATCATACCACTCTGAATCCAGCCCCTCACATTCCACATCCCACCAGTCTACCACCGACCTCCTTCCTTCCTCTGTTTGCACCATGCCACTCCCACACGTCCATGGCTGACGTACACATCATCGTGGACATGGACAACGTGGCTGGGGTGCTGGTCTGCTGACTGGCGTACAGCACTGCACTGAATACAATGTAACACAGTAGTGTATAAACATTGTCAAACACATCATTGCAACGTGGATTTACAGTTAAATGAACAATTGTATCGCCAGCACAGCACTACGTTACATTTTAGCTAGCTGATTTGCATGTATGTTTGTCTGTCTGTGTCTCCCTCTGTCTGTCTGTCTGTCTGTCCGTCTCTCTCTCTCTCTCTCTCTCTCTCTCTCTCTCTCTCTCTCTCTCTCTCTCTCAGTCGTTCACTGGTTAAATAACATACATAACCATTACGCACCGAAGTCTGTAACCTTGTGTGATGCCTACACTGTAGTTGTCTTAATTGCCTACTTGGCCACCTGGTGTAATTAACTGCTTCATTGTTGTGGCTGTTTTGACATAATTGTTTGGTGGGGGTAGGTGGGGGAAGGTGTGTGTTTTGCGCGCGCACAGCTTAGGTATTGTCAACACATGATTGTGCGAAATATTTAAAGTTGATATTTATTCAGATATTTATTTCATTGTCATTGTTACTGTTATTGATGGTGGTGTTGAGTCAGGGCCTAACCAGCACGCTGGGCACTGTTGCTGTCTTTCTTAAGCGGGGCATGTCCGAGTGCGAAGTCTGTCATTGTTTTTCATCTTCCAAAGATACCCGTTCACACCATCCACAAGACAGATCCACCCTTGGGAAGATCATTGTGTGTACAGGATTTTCCTCCTATATATCTCATAAATCATCCTATATATTATAATTCATGCGTTTTATACCATAGCGTATGTCCTTTAGAACAGCTTATTGCACACTACTTCTGATTTTCTTTAAGTGAAATACTGAAAATGAAGAACGAATCATTCTGCTAAATAGAACAACGTGATAGTGATGACTTACCACAGTCTTGAATTAACATAATGACTTACCATAGCCCTGACTTACTACAGGCCCGATTTACCACGACTTACCGCAGCTCTGACTACAGTGATTTACCAAATATCTTACCACAGCTCTGACTTACCACGTGACTTACCACTGACGCATCACAAGGCTTACAATAGCTCTGATTGACAGCAGTGTCTCACCACAGCTCCTTTCCATATGACTCGCCATGGACTGACCGCAGTGACGTACCACTGACTAACCACATGACTTCCCACATGACGCATCACTGACTGACCACAATGACTCACAACAAGACTTACCACTGATTTGCCACAACACTTACCACTGATCACCACAAGACTGAGACCCACCAAAGGCCTGCATGGTGATATATATATTCTCAGCCTCCGATGGTTGCCCAGGGGCCTGACAGAGATGAGCGGCCAAGTGTTGTTGAGTCCCTGTGCCTTGCTTGAGGCCATCGATTACAAGACTGTCAGAGGGTTCGGGTCCATTGATCAGTCGTCATTGATCCTCATTGACGTGCACGGCACGACACTGGGCGCCTGGCCTCAGACACCTAGGACTGTCAGGTCCTTTCTTTTTTTCTTTTTTTTTCTTTTTTTTTTTTGCACACACCCAAACACCCCTCACACACACTTCCACACCCTCACTTGTCCCCCAACTTCTCGCCCATCCCCGCCT
>NC_134876.1:93500085-93505085 GCF_041734735.1 Babylonia areolata
AATCCAGAATCTCTTTCATTCCACTGTCAGGATAAAGGAATTTATGCTGGACAACACAGACCTCTGTACCTTCATATACGGGTCTGCACTCGTCGACTGAAGGGGGACTGTGGTGAAAGGTGTGACGCCAGGTAACAGCTGGATGTCAGACAGAACGTCACGCTTATGCAAGACCAAAGAAAGGCCACGGTTCTGCAAGACGTAACATCAAGGTTCTGCAAAACATGACATCAGGGTTCTGCAAGACGTAATATCAAGGTTCTGCAAACCATGACATCAGGGTTCTGCAAGACGTAACATCAAGGTTCTGCAAGACATAACATTAAGGTTCTGCAAGACGTAACATCAAGGTTCTGCAAGACGTAACATCAAGGTTCTGCAGGACGTAACATCATGGTTCTGCAATACGTAACATCAAGGTTCTGCAAGACAACACAACATCACGGTTCTGTGTACCCTGACAGTACTTGGGAAACAAACGTGATAATTATCAGACATACTTTCGGGGGAGAGAGAGAGAGAGAGGGAGAAGACAGGACAATGGTAGTGCAGGATGAGGTTGGTACTGGATCATCTGCATGCTCCCTGTACCTGACAGGAAAACTGGTCACACAGCCTGGACTGTAAAAAAAAACGCTGTGTGTGTGTGTGTTTGCGCGCGCGCATGCTTGCGTGTATGTATATGTGTGCGTGCGTGTGTGTGTGCGTGCGTGCTTGTGTGTGTGTGTGTGTGATGTAGGATTCTGTGATTGTGGAGGTGGCTGACTTTGAGTAAACTCATTCCCAAAACAAGTCTCCATTTTTCGAGATCATTTTAGTATTTCTTTTATTCCTCTCTCTCTCTCTCTCGCTCGCTCGCTCGCTCTGTCTCCCATCATAAATCATAAACTAATTGGGCGCAATAGGTATGATATTTCATGCATAATTATGGTATATTTGGAACAGGGTTGCCCTGGGCTCAGAATCACACAGAGAAACTTTTTCGTTTTGTCTCACCGCCGACGGGCGCAATAGCCAAGTGGTTAAAGCGTTGGACTGTCAATCTGGGGGTCCCGGGTTCGAATCACGGTGACGGCGCCTGGTGGGTGAAGGGTGGAGATTTTTACGATCTCCCAGGTCAACATATGTGCAGACCTGCCAGTGCCTGAACCCCCTTCGTGTGTATACACATGCAGAAGATCAAATACGCACGTTAAAGATCCCGTAATCCATGTCAGCGTTCGGTGGGTTATGGAAACAAGAACATACCCAGCATGCACCCCCCCGAAAACGGAGTATGGCTGCCTACATGGCGGGGTAAAAACGGGCATACATGTAAAAGCCCACTCGTGTGCATACGAGTGAACGTGGGAGTTGCAGCCCACGAACGCTGAAGAAGAAGAAGTCTCACCGCCATTTCTCTTAGAGGAACAATTTCATGATGGTGTCACAAACCACAGTGACCGTTCCTATTCCCAATGTTTCCTTCCGGTTCATACTTCTTTTTTTTTCGAGTAATATTCGGGTGTCGTCATGTAATCCATAAGGGTCCCATTCCATAATGTGGCAAATATTAATTATTTATTCGGTATCTTTACGTTCATTTCGTGCACTGTGTTTTTCCATGGCTTCCTGGCTTGTGCGGTTCTTCACTAGCAGCTTTGAGAAGCTGTGGTATGGAGGTGACGACTATGTTAGTATCAGGTACCACGACATGCTTATCTGGCGGTCACCAACATTGTCAGTGTCATGACTGCTGATGACTCATTATGAGCTCAATAAATGGACGATCATTACACACGCACACGCGCACGAACGCACACACACACACACACACACACACACACACACACACACACACACACAACATTTCCCTTCTCAACCCTATCACAATTCCTGTTTGGCATAGATGTTCAGGGTAGCAGTTTTTTTCGGATGAGACAGTAAAACGAATTTCCATTCATAATATACCAAGCACGAGTAAAAGAACTCAAGGCAACATGTTAGCTCTCATGGTGTCATACTGAAGAAATGCATACTTAAAATAAACAAATTTCCCGACACGAAAAAACAAAAAAAGAATACAATATGCTTACGTTGTAGCTAACGCACACTTGAAATAGAATAGAATATGTCTTATTATCAAGTGTACCGGGATCACAAGGAATACTGGGGGGGGGGGGGGGGGGGGGGGGGGGAGTACATAACAAGGTACGAACCTAAATCGAAAGTCATACACAAACACAGATACAGTAGAAATTAGGATACACACAAGTGCATATCAATATAAAAACGTGTGCATACTCACACATGCACACACTGCGCGCGCGCACACACACACACACACACTCACACACACACACACACACACACACACACACACACACACACACGTTTGAACAGAAGCCGCATATCACATGTGGATGGGGCTGATGACTAGATCTTCAGGTACATGGTTCTTGATTGCATTACTGAAGAAACAGAAAGGTGTGTAAGTGGGAGGGGGGGGAGAGGAGGAAGTAATAGAGATCTTCGCTGATCGAGGGAAAATGTGACTATCATTGACGATTTACCTCAGGGGTGAAAGATTTTTTTTAAACATATTTTCATTCATTTTTCTAGAATATATAAACGAAGAGAAAAGAAAAATGACAAAAAAAAGCCAAAAACACGTATCAAAGCGAAAACAAACAAAAAACGAATAAACACAAACTTCCAAAACAAAATCCAAAGAACAGAGTTTGAATCATATAATATCAAATAGCAAATAGTAAACAGAGTTTGAATCATATAATATCAAATAGCAAATAGTATGAAAAGAAAGAGATAGATATATAAACGAAATGCTTGTCATTATAAGATAATCAGGTCACCACAATAGTTGTCTGCAGTTGAGTGCCTGCAGTTTGTTTTATTTTGTTTTTTGTTACATATAGTTTTTCAGTAAAGATGACAAAAATACATGAGCAGACTAGGGAAGATGAAAACCCCAATTGCCTGCACCCTTGGAATGGAAAAAAAATATAACTGTTCATTAAACAAGCGATTGGAGTTGACTCTCTTTCTCTGCAGGGGTGAAAGATGATCCGGGGATGGGGTTTAAGTTGATGTCACACCGGCTGTGAGAAGTTCCCCCTCTGATCTTGACGTCAGTCCAGATGATGAAGCCAGCCTGTGATGTTCCCTCCCAGTCCCCCCCTCCCTCCCTCCCTACTGGTCTGACTGGAAACACGGCATTCTCTCCCTGTCTTCTCAACAACTGAGCACTGTAAATTTCTGAAGATTTGTGTCGCTTTCGTTTTGTTTTCATCAACGTCGTTTAAAATGATGTGTGTATGTGTGTGTGTGCGTGTGTGTGTGTGTGTGTGTGTGTGTATGTGTGTGACAACATTTTGTTGTTGTTGTTTTTCATGCTATTGTACAAGTCAGTAAGAGTGTAAGTGTAATTTAATATGATCCCACCCAGAACGAGATGATATTCTTTCGCATAAAGTTGTGCCTTTATGTTTGAGGATTTTTTGCTGACGTAAAGCATGCATGGAGTACAGTTATGATTTTACTTCAATTTTGTCACTCAGTGTAAAAGACCTTCCATCACATTAAACAACGGCATCTGATTTCAGACCGCATGGAAACAAATGTAGAATGTGAAATAAAACAAAGCTGTAGATTGTGAAATAAATCACTTTGATAAGAAGTATCGACGTTTCTGACCAATGGTTCTTCTTCAGGGAAAGTGAGTCTTATTTCACAACCCACAGAATTTTTTTTTTTTTTTTTTTTTTTTTTTTTTTTTTTTTTGTCGGGATTCGGGTGGGTTTTTTTTTCTTTCAAATCACATTCACAGTCTCTGAAGAAAACCATAATGGTTAGAAACGTCGACCCTTCTTGTCGGGGTGAGATTTATTTCTCGATCCACAGCTTTTTTTAATTTTTTAAAAAAAATTTTAGTTCTATACACTCATCATACATCTTTTGTTCTATCGTCATGTTCAGAAAGACCCAGATGCGCAGGCGCCTAAACTGACTTTTTTCAGATAACAGTCGTTGGATCATCACATAGTTTCTTCATCACCCTTTTTTTTTCTTTTTTCTTTTTTTTAAAGAGTATTCGTTGTCCAGGAATGTGATGTCATGTGCTGGTTGGTTTCTCTCGATGAGTCAAGATGGCGATGCATGCAGAGAAGAGAAGAGGGGAGAGGACTGATGATAAGATCACCATGCTTATCTCCTCTTTTACCTCACAAGACTTGAATGTGGGCGCTGTAAGTGGCAGTTGGCAGCGTGCTGTGTGGTCCTCTCACGTGATTGAGCCTGATCACCTGTCACACCATCCATCCGAGCCCCAACCCCCGCCCCACCCAACCACATACACACTCTCTTGAAGTCAGAAACAGCAGACCCCTACTCCCTCCCACCTCCACAACATTCCCCCCTACCCCCACCACCACCACCACCACACCCCCTTCTTATCCCAAAGGACCGGAGAGGAAACGGGAGGGAAGCTTAGTGGAGCTGTGACTGTGGAAAGAGAGAAGAAATCCATGACAGGCCACTTGAAACACAAAACATGTCACCTCCCCCCTCCCCCTTCATGACCCACCCGACATATCACTTCCCACCCCTAACGACCTTGTACACAGGAAGGGTGTTAAGGTGTGGGTGTGGTGGGGGTGAGTTGTTGGGGGTGGTGGGGGTGGAGTTGGGGGCGGGGGAGGAGGGACAGACGGATTGGTGGGGGTGAGGAAAGGAGGGGGGATCGATCGTGGTGGTGGTGGTGGTGGTTGTGGCAGCCTTGGTGCCTCCCCTTACACCCGACCCCCCACCCCCCTTCATTTACCAGCCCTCCTTATCCTCCTCCTTCTCTCCCCCACTTCCCCCCAGCCCCCTCTCCTTCCCGTGTCGACGCTCCCCCTTCCCCCTTCCCGGGCCTGACTCCCCGCCCGTACACACACACACACACACACACACACACACACACACACACACACAGAGAGAACTCAGCAAACACACACACACAC
>NC_134876.1:93515085-93517585 GCF_041734735.1 Babylonia areolata
TGACTCTCTCCATGCACTGTGAACACAGTGACTCTCTCTTCATACACAGTGAACACAGTGACTATCTCCATGCACAGTCAACACAGTGACTCTCTCCATGCACAGTCAACACAGTGACTCTCTCTCCATGCACAGTGAACACAGTGACTCTCTCTTCATGCACAGTGAACACAGTGACTCTCTCTTCATACACAGTGAACACAGTGACTCTCTCTCCATGCACAGTGAACACAGTGACTCTCTCCATGCACAGTGAACTCAGTGACTCTCTTCATGCACAGTGAACACAGTGACTCTCTTCATGCACAGTGAACACAGTGACTCTCTTCATGCACAGTGAACACAGTGACTCTCTCTCTCTCTCTCTCTCTCTCTCTCTCTCTCTCTCTCTCTCCATTCTCTCTCCATGTACAATGAACACAGCGACTCTATGCACTGTGAACACAGTGACTATCTCTTCATGCACAGTGAACACAGTGACTCTCCATGCACAGTGTACACAGTGACTTAATGCAGAGGGAGCACACTGACTCTATGCAAAGTGAGTACAGTGACTTTATGCACAGTGAACCCAGTGACTCTGAGCAAAGTGAACTAAGTGACTCTCTATGCAAAGTGAACACAGTGACTCTGTGTGTGTGTGTGTGTGTGTGTGCGCGCGCACACACAAACACACACACACACACACACACACACACACACACACACACACACACACACACACACACTGAACACAGTGACTCTGTGCACAGTGAACTCATTGACTCTATACAAAGTGAACACATTGACTCTCTTCATGCACAGGAAGCAGTCATTCGAACACAGTTTAAAGAGAAAAGAGATTGACAGGAAAGTCCATCGTGTGACCTCTGAGGCCCGGTGAAATGTAAGCAGAGGATCCATTGCAAGCTGATTTGTGAACGATAGCGTTGGGGTGGAGGGCGGCTTGGACGGGGAGGGGGGGGGTGGGGGAGGGGGGGGGGGAGGCGGAGAGGAGGAAGGAGGAGGGGGTGGGTAGGAAGAGGATTACACCTTCCTGACCAGACAATGCCTGTGGCGGGGGATGGGAGCACAGACAGACAGATAAGTACCGTGTTGCACGAGTCTGGACAAACCGGTGCCACAACTGTGTCATCGTGCGGTGTGTCTGTGTGTCTGTGTGCGTGTGTCTGTGTGTGTATGTGGACTGAGACTGAGCGTCTGCTGGATGTCTGTTTCCTGTCTCATCGGGGTGACTGCCGACCAGACACTGATCTCCTCACCTGTCAGGAAAAAAAACAAAACAAAAACACTGCCAGTTGTTGGAAAAGCGACTCCACCATTTATTGCTTACTAATGGAGGCTCATCCCTAAATGCCGCTGGATGCATGAATGCACAGACTGGGCAATGTTTTACGATGACGTCAATGAGATGATCTTTGTCGCATTTTCCTGGTTGTATGAGTGACACGCATCTGTTGTTGTGGAGATAAATTAAATCCAAATCATTTTGTTTGTAACCCAGCCGAACACAAAGCGGCCATTTCGGGGTTCATTACCCGTCAGTTCTCTGATTAATTAAAAAGACCCAAAATAGCGTTGAAAGATGAATGAGAGCTACTTCAAAAAAGACTAACACAACTACGTCTCCATCAGTCCATGCAATACCTAAATCAAGTTTAAGATTATTGAAAATAACGTAACGTAAATCCAGTTCACCCACTTCTTTCAGCCAACGTAAAATTTAAGTCGTTATCATTTTTTTGTTTAACTCACTCAGTACGGCCAGTCCTCTCTTCTCCTCTACACAGACCCCTCGGATGTCCAGTGGGTATCTGAATGACCCAACCTTTAGCTTCCGTCGTCAGAACTGTGATTTTCTTTGTCAACATTTACCTCTTCAGTATAAGAGCCTTCCGACTGCAATATTTTGATGATGGTAATTGGGGTGTAACGCTGTTAACGTCGTCTCTTTCGCTGTTCCTATGGAGAGAGTTAATCAACGTAAGCCCATTGATGTTCTATCTGGGACAGGAAGGAGCGCAGTGTGATAGTGGTGGGATGACGATTATCTTCACAGCGTGGTGTCTTACTTTGTGAAAGCTCCTTTGTCGTCCACTTTCCACAGAGTTTGATCCTCCTCCTGATACTTTGGAGTCCAAGACACTTTGAGAGTCAGAAGCAGCATATATGGATTTGTCCTAACGCAGTGACGCCTCCTTGAGCTACTGAAACTGAAACAGAAGCAGCATAGTATTCTTCCTGCTGGACCAGAACTCGATTTTACGCCGTGCCTGCTGCCATGGGAATCAACATATCTTTCTTGCTCACAGAATCAGGACCAAGCTTAACACGGACCGCGCATTGTCGAATTAACCCCTCGATTGCTGAATTTTGCAACAACAACAACAACAAGAATATAACAGTGTGGCTTTAGTTTTAACTGCCCTCTACCTTTTTCGTAACTTCATAATGGTGTAATGGATTTTGCATAATATATATATATATGATAGTCAGTCGT
>NC_134876.1:93522585-93525085 GCF_041734735.1 Babylonia areolata
GTTACTTACGGCTAAAATGACTTTTTTGCCTCCTTTGAGCATATTGCAAAAATTAAAAACCGATTTTAGAGACAAATATTTTTTAGGAACATATCTATTTCGTAACTGATCATAACTGGGACATTCCATTATAAAATGAAACTCATCACCAATCACAGACATGTTACAAACCTTACAAGCCGTAACTCTTGTGGTATGCCTTTGTGTCTCCCTGTTTCTATTTCCAGCTTATGATTACTACTTCGAAATCTGAAGAAGCTGATAACATAATTATCAGGCATTTGACTTATTTGTATTTGTATTTCCTTTTATCACAACAGATTTCTCTGTGTGAAATTCGGGCTGCTCTCCCCAGGGAGAGCGCGTCACTATACTACAGCGCCACCCTTTTTTCTTTTTTTTTTTTACTGCGTGCAGTTTTATTTGTTTTTCCTATCGAAGTGGATTTTTCTACAGAATTTTGCGAGGAACAACCCTTTTGTTGCCGTGGGTTCTTTTACGTGCGCTAAGTGCATGCTGCAGACGGGACCTCGGTTTATCGTCTCATCCGAATGACTGGTAGAATGTAGTGATGTGTTGAAGAGAGAACACTGCTGTCAGTGGTGTAGTGATGTGTTAAAGAGGGAACACTGCTGTCAGTGATGTGTTGATGAGAGAACACTGCTGTCAGTGGTGTAGTGATGTGTTAAAGAGGGAACACTGCTGTCAGTGATGTGTTAAAGAGGGAACACTGCTGTCAGTGGTGTAGTGATGTGTTAAAGAGGGAACACTGCTGTCAGTGGTGTAGTGATGTGTTAAAGAGGGAACACTGCTGTCAGTGGTGTAGTGATGTGTTAAAGAGGGAACACTGCTGTCAGTGGTGTAGTGATGTGTTAAAGAGGGAACACTGCTGTCAGTGGTGTAGTGTTGTGTTAAAGAGGGAACACTGCTGTCAGTGATGTGTTAAAAAGGGAACACTGCTGTCAGTGATATGTTAAAGAGGGAACACTGCTGTCAGTGATGTGTTAAAGAGAGAACACTGCTGTCAGTGGTGTAGTGATGTGTTGAAGAGGGAACACTGCTGTCAGTGGGTGTAGTGATGTGTTAAAGAGGGAACACTGCTGTCAGTGGTGTGTTAAAGAGAGAACACTGCTGTCAGTGGTGTGTTAAAGAGAGAACACAGCTGTCAGTGATGTGTTAAAGAGGGAACACTGCTGTCAGTGATGTGTTAAAGAGGGAACACTGCTGTCAGTGGTGTAGTGATGTGTTAAAGAGGGAACACTGCTGTCAGTGGTGTAGTGATGTGTTAAAGAGGGAACACTGCTGTCAGTGATGTGTTAAAGAGGGAACACTGCTGTCAGTGGTGTAGTGATGTGTTAAAGAGGGAACACTGCTGTCAGTGGGTGTAGTGATGTGTTAAAGAGGGAACACTGCTGTCAGTGATGTGTTAAAGAGAGAACACTGCTGTCAGTGATGTGTTAAAGAGGGAACACTGCTGTCAGTGGTGTAGTGATGTGTTAAAGAGGGAACACTGCTGTCAGTGGTGTAGTGATGTGTTAAAGAGGGAACACTGCTGTCAGTGGTGTGTTAAAGAGGGAACACTGCTGTCAGTGATGTGTTAAAGAGGGAACACTGCTGTCAGTGGTGTAGTGATGTGTTAAAGAGGGAACACTGCTGTCAGTGGTGTGTTAAAGAGGGAACACTGCTGTCAGTGATGTGTTAAAGAGGGAACACTGCTGTCAGTGGGTGTAGTGATGTGTTAAAGAGGGAACACTGCTGTCAGTGATGTGTTAAAGAGGGAACACTGCTGTCAGTGGGTGTAGTGATGTGTTAAAGAGGGAACACTGCTGTCAGTGATGTGTTAAAGAGGGAACACTGCTGTCAGTGATGTGTTAAAGAGGGAACACTGCTGTCAGTGGTGTAGTGATGTGTTAAAGAGAGAACACTGCTGTCAGTGGTGTAGTGATGTGTTAAAGAGGGAACACTGCTGTCAGTGATGTGTTAAAGAGGGAACACTGCTGTCAGTGATGTGTTAAAGAGGGAACACTGCTGTCAGTGGTGTGTTAAAGAGGGAACACTGCTGTCAGTGATGTGTTAAAGAGGGAACACTGCTGTCAGTGGTGTAGTGATGTGTTAAAGAGGGAACACTGCTGTCAGTGATGTGTTAAAGAGGGAACACTGCTGTCAGTGGGTGTAGTGATGTGTTAAAGAGGGAACGCTGCTGTCAGTGATGTGTTAACACTGCTGTCAGTAGTGTGGTGATGTGTTAAAGAAGGAACGCTGCTGTCAGTGATGTGTTAAAGAGGGAACACTGCTCTCAGTGATGTGTTAAAGAGGGAACACTGCTGTCAGTGATGTGTTAAAGAGGGAACACAGCTGTCAGTGGTGTGGTAAAGAGGGAACACTGCTGTCAGTGCTGTTTTAAAGAGGGAACACAGCTGTCAGTGCTGTTTTAAAGAGGGAACACAGCTGTCAGTGGTGTGGTAAAGAGGGAACACTGCTGTCAGTGCTGTTTTAAAGA
>NC_134876.1:93530085-93557585 GCF_041734735.1 Babylonia areolata
GACAGAAAATACGAGCAGTGGAAGAAAGATCAGCAGCAGTGAAGAACGCGCGACACTGACTTTGAAATATCCAAGGCGACATATCCACAAAGAACCGAGACAAGCATTTTCAAACAGCCCCACCGAGCAGGATGACAGTTCAGGCCCTCAGTCAGTGAAGGAATTCTAGACCCGTATCAGACACCAAGGAACTTTCAGCCAGTTCCACAGGAGGGGTACCGCCTTTAGGCCGTCGGTCACTAACCCCGAGCAGAGAAAAAAACCAGCAGTTGAACAGAGCGCTCTCTAGAGAGCAATGCCAGAACAGATGCGATCTTCCGGATAACACTTTTCTTATTTATTTATTTATTTATTATTATTATTATTATTATTATTATTATTATTATTTTATTTTCATTACTATTACCTTTTTTATATCATAATTATTATTTATTTATTTATGTAAGCTTATCTATATATATTTTTTTCCTCAAGGCCTGACTAAGCGCGTTGGGTTACGCTGCTGGTCAGGCATCTGCTTGGCAGATGTGGTGTAGCGTATATGGATTTGTCCGAACGCAGTGACGCCTCCTTGAGCTACTGAAACTGAAACTGAAACTTTTCTTCGTGAGAGTTGGACATTGTCCCACTGTCCTGAGACAAGATAGATAGACAAACAGACAGACAGACAGAGTCGCCACAGAACAGTGTCACATATTCCCGTTGCCTATTTGTGAGTAAAATAGTTGGGCTGTCACACTATCAGCAGTTTACAGAACACCTTTGCGCTGTTTTTGTTCCCGCGCCCTGTCACGACAAGTTCCGGCCTCTGCCTAATAATCAATCGTTGGCGTGGCACAATACAGCCCTTGTGCATGATAATGCGTTGTGTGTGTGTGCGTATATATGTGTGTGTGTGTGTGTGTGTGTGTGTGTGTGTCTGTCTGTCTGTCTGTATGTATGTGTGTGTGTGGGCGGATGGATGGGTGGGGGAGTGTGTGTGGGTGAGAGAGTGTGTATGTCTGTGTGTTTATCTGTGTGGCCGTCTGTGTGTGTCTGTGTTCGTGTCTCTGTTTATTGTTCCCTGATAACCTCCGTCATTCTGATTCCCTTGCATCTTTTAAATCTCGTCTCAAAACTCACCTTTTCCCTCAGCAGTACGTTTGATTGTGGCAGGTCCACTTCCTTTGCGTTAGCTGTGCTTGACTATGTATGTATACATATGTATGTGTACATAACTACATGCATGTATATTGTGTATTGTATATTGTGTATTGTATATTGTGTATTGTATGTGTATTGTGTGCGCGTGCGTTTATGTAAGTTTGTGCCTGCCGATGTGTGCGTATGTGTTAGGGTAGCTGTTAGATACACATGTATTGTTAAAATGTATGTACGAAGTGAGTGTGTGTGTGTGTGTGTGTGTGTGTGTGTGTGTGTGTGTGTGTGTGTGTGTGTGCGTGCGTGTGTGTGTGTGTGTGTGTGTGTGTGTGTGTGTAGTCATATTTTGGTGTGTGTATGTAACATAGATGTAAAGTTTGATGTTAACAAAGCGTTTTTGAAAAGCACCTAGAGCAGATTTCTGGATAGTGTGCTATATAGGTATTCATTATTATTATTATTGTTGTTGTTGTTGTTCCATCCGCGCCGTTTCAGTCGCAATGCCCTCTCATTTAGCCCCCTTTTCTAGGGACCAGGCTTGTCTGCAGCAGTTCCCTTATCAACAGTCTTCAGGATGCTATCAGCTTTTGGTGACTGTCAGACCACACGTCAGAGGAGTCCCTGCCCTGTGAGGCTACACGTCACAGAAGTCCCCACAATGTAGGACTACACGTCTGAGGAGTCCCTGCACTATGAGGCTACACGTCACAGAAGTCCCTGCAGTGTGAGACCACACGTCAGAGGAGTCCCTGCACTGTGAGGCTACACGTCACAGAAGTCCCCGCAGTGTGAGACCACACGTCAGAGGAGTCCCTGCCCTGTGAGGCTACACGTCACAGAAGTCCCCGCAGTGTGAGACCACACGTCAGAGGAGTCCATGCCCTGTGAGGCTACACGTCACAGAAGTCCCCGCAGTGTGAGACCACACGTCAGAGGAGTCCCTGCACTATGAGGCTACACGTCACACAAGTCCAAGCAGTGTGAGACCACACGTCAGAGGAGTCCCTGCCCTATGAGGCTACACGTCACAGAAGTCCATGCAGTGTGAGACCACACGTCAGAGGAGTCCCTGCCCTATGAGGCTACACGTCACAGAAGTCCCTGCAGTGTGAGACCACACGTCAGAGGAGTCCCTGCACTGTGAGGCTACGCGTCACTGAAGTCCTTTCAGAGTGAGGCCACATGTCACAGAAGTCCATGCAGTGTGTGGCCACACGTCTGAGGAGTCACTGTACTGTGAGGCCACACGTCAGAGGAGTCCCTGTACAGTGATACCACACGTCAGAGAAGTCCCTGTACTGTGATTCCACATGTCACAGAAGTCCCTGCAGTGTGATACCACACGTCAGAGAAGTCCATGCACTGTGATACCACACGTCAGAGAAGTCCCTGCACAGTGAGGCCACACATCAGAGAAGTCCATGCACTGTTGCTGTCACTTCAAAGGTGCCTGTTCTGACTCAGATCGCTCTTCTGTTTGCCATCCTACACTCACCGTTGAATTTAGATTTCAACATTTTATCATTCTTATCATAGTCTGTTAACAATGGTAGTCGGCTAGCTAGATCTGTTTCCGGGACTAGAAAGATCACGGTCCCGTGTACTCTCATAAAATAAAATAAATAAATAACCATTTCATGCCTACAAGAAGTTGCAGGATGTTGGAGAGAAAAAAAGTCGTCTCAAATGTTCTGAACAACTCTGTAGTGAAGGCTATAATGATGACTTGAGAAAAGACAAAACAAGGAAGCAACATAGCAATGTTCGGAATATGGAGAAAACAAAAAGAAGGAAAAAAAAGGAAAAAAAAAACCCAAACCAAAAACAACAAGTGAACAAACGATCCTTTCACGTTATTGTCCCTCCCCAAACAATGGCCTAGTCCTGTTTAAACTGCTCCACAAGCCAGGCATGAACGGAGGTCCGACCTGGGGGGGTAAACAGCGGACAAGGAAATCCAACATTGTCTCTGTGCACGCTGCTGTGCCCGGGGGAAACAGATTGGCCCCCATTGGCTAAAAGTCACACCCTTTCCAAACGGACGACACCCCGTCACCATGACACACATCTGCATACGCATAAGGGAGGGCGGGATTGGGGCATGGTGATGGTGGTGGTGGGGGTGGGGGTGGGTGGGCATGGCGAGTAGGAGGAGTGTTGGGGGATTTGGGTAAGGCTGGGTAAGGGAGTCAGTGGGAGGTAGGATGCTGACTGCAGAGCTACGCACATTCACGGGAGACCTCTCCATAGGCAGCATCAAAGACCTATTATACAAATAATGCAGTGTGGTGACTCTCTTCATACATAAGGTACACAACGTTCAAGTCAATGCGACCTATTAGACACGTTGGATGCAGGGTCTCGGGCCACATAGAATGATGCAGTGGAGTGGTGGCTTAGCGGTAACGCGTCCGCGAAAGAAGCGAGAGAATATGTGCGCACTGGTTCGAATCCCACACTCGCCAGTATTTTCTCCCCCTTCCACTAGACTTGCAGTGGTGGTCTGGACGCAAGTCATTCGGATAAGACGATAAACCGAGGTCCTTGTGTGTAGCATGCACTCAGCGCACGCAAAAGCGCTCATTTTCTGACTTGCCTTAGCCTTCATCTATCCTTGTAGGAACCTCGGACACACCTTTTCTCAGCATCTGTATGCAATTTAGGGTGCATGCTTTTAGATGACATGACACTTGACATATACATCAACCACATTTGTAGGTCAGCATATGCGGCACTCCGTCAAATCAGCTCCATTCGCTAATATCTAACCACAGAAACCACAAAGACTTTGGTCTGTTCTTTTGTTCTATCTATATTAGATTATGGAAATGCTCTTCTTGCTGGCTGCTCCAAACACTGTGTTGACAAACTTCAAAAAGTTAAAATCTCTGCAGCACGACTGACTCTCAAAGCAAAGAAACGTCAACACATCACCCCCCTATTCGCTTCCCTTCACTGGCTCCCCATTCAAGCACTAATACAATACAAACTCTCAGTCCTTTGTCACAATTTCTTCCCTGATTCTTGTCCTGTCTATCTTTCGGATCTACTTGCTGTCTATTCACCGTTCAGACAACTTAGTTCTTCAAATGACAAGCGCACACTGTCTGTTCCAATGATTTCGTACAAAAACTTACGGTGAACGTTCCTTTTGATTTGTTGCACCTAAACAGTGGAATTCACTACCCTCACACCTCCCTTAAACCCCAACACCCGCATTCAAGAGAGCACTCAAAACATATCTTTTCAAACTGTACTTTTCTCAATGAAAAATTTCCTGCATATGCGTGGTGTGATCTTATTACGGATGTGCTCTTTGTGTTGATTTATATGCATTTGTGATGATTTTTTTGTGTTGTGATGCTGGTTCCTTGGTGCTTATCTTTGACTATGACAAATGTACAATGAATATGTCTAATGCTAACGTCCATATTCTAAATATATTTCTGTTTAATAATTACGATGTAATAATTAATTGCAATGTTTTTAAAAGCGAATATGTGAAATGCTTTTATTTGAGAACATGTGTTTATTACTCTTGTTTAATCAAGTTATCCGCGTGTGTGGGGTGGGGGGGCGGGGGGGCGGTGCGGGTGTGTGCTGATTATCTGGTTGTGGTTTTCCGCAATTCATCTTTATTCTTATCTTATCTGTCTATTATAATCAATGTGCAGTATAGTAGGCTATGTTTATAATTATATTCAAATAATGTTTCTTAATTCTTTCTGTTTTTACATTAAGAATACTAGTTATTACCTGCAGTGTGTGGATGTATGTATGAAACGATGTATGTGATATTTTTTACATTTGTATCTTCGTAATATTTGTTGGGGCTGTTGTTGGCTTTTACAGTTATGGTCCCCATGTTGTTTACTTGTCTATGTTGTGATAATGCACCTGACCAAATTTCTCCAGTTGGAGATAATAAAGTTATTCTTATCTTATCTTATCTTATATGATGTGCCTTGTTTTGCTGTGATTCGTGCCTGTGTGATTTGAGACTGTAATGGTGTCTGCATTGATTTACATATCTTTATGTCACTTTGTCTTAGATATGTATACTTTAGCCAAAGTCATGTGAGACTGTGTTGACTTTGTACATATTTTTACGTCACTTTGTCTTAAATTTGTGTATTTTATTGTAAAGCGCGGTGAGCCCCATCTGAGATGGGTGGTACTGCGCTATATAAGCCTGCATTTTATAATTATCATTATTATTAAAAAGAATCCACAGCAATAAAAAGGGTTTTCTTTGGCAAAATTCTGTAGAAAAATCCTGTTTGTTAGGAAATACAAATACACTTATATGCAAAAAAAAAAAAAAAGATATGAGATGCAAGGCCTATTATAACCGTTGTCTCAGCATCTGCGTGCTCGACAGGCTGACAGAAACTACAACGCGGCCCCTATCTCTTTCATGTTCATTCTAGTTAATTCAGTATCCATTTAAAAGTATTCATATGGAGTGAACACGTCGATGGTTTACTTAGTGTCGCTGTATATGTTCTGTCCTTAATTTGTATTTCTTTTCGTTTAATTGAGAACAAGAAAAAATGAGGTCATGCCATCTTCAAACCTAAATATTGTGATTTTCTGGATATCCATCCACAACCAAATAAACTGTACATAATCCGGAAATACAGGCTAATCCAGAAGACTCACAACCTGTTATTGGTATGACTATGAAGATTATTTTTCCAACTGTGTTTGATCCAAATTTGCTATTGGCAGACAAAGTATTTCCAGAGAAAATGACAATGTTAAACTTTATCACGGACACACGTACACACACACACACACACACACACACACACACACACACACACACACACACACACACACACACACACACACACACACACACACACGTGACTAACAAACAACATAAGCAGCATTGACTTGAAGTTGTGTACCTTGTTTCTGGAGAGAGTTGCCACTCTTTGCTGTTTGTTAGTCATTTAATCTCCTGGCCCCATCATTTATTAATTTCAAGTTGAACACAAGTGAGTCAACAAAAACTTGTTTGAAGAAGCAGTACATATTTAACAAAGAAGACATTCATTCCATCACTGAATTAGAAACACTCACATGATCATGTCGGGATAGGGTTAGAAGAGAGGAAAGGAAAGGTTTTGCACTATCAACATCACAGTAAAATTGTTAACACACTGTGATGCGTACAAAACAAAAAACAAAAAACACACACACACACGAAAATTCGACATACAAATACATCGGTTGATAAGTCTCAATCTTAAGATATGTATTGTATATAAAATCTGGTATCCAAATAAGTAAATGTATTTTTTCTTTTCTCTTCCCTTTACATGTCATAGCCTAAATAAAGCAGCTGTACCATTTGAAAATAAAATCTTGACTTTGACTTTGAATCACTCACACACACACACACACACACACCACTGACTCCCCGTCAACTAAATCCCACACATCACCAAAGCTAAACAGACACAGCACAAACACTGGTGCAGCAGCACCGCACACCCACAGTGCCCCCTTGAGGACCCCTGCACGAGGCGGACACCCGACATGAGTTATGGCAGCATGGGGAGGGAGGTGGAAAAAAAAGAGGGGGTGAATGGCAGAGGGCAGCTCTGGCACCTCCACCCACACTGTATCCTCCACCCATACATACTCTACCCACTCTGTATCCTCCACCCCCACACATCCACTACCCACTCTGTATCCTCCACCCACACATACTCTACCCACTCTGTATCCTCCACCCACACATCCTCTACCCACTCTGTATCCTCCACCCACACATCCACTACCCACACTGTATCCTCCACCCACACACATCCACTACCCACTCTGTATCCTCCACCCACACATCCACTACCCACTCTGTATCCTCCACCCACACACATCCACTACCCACTCTGTATCCTCCACCCACACACATCCACTACCCACTCTGTATCCTCCACCCACACACATCCACTACCCACTCTGTATCCTCCACCCACACATCCACTACCCACTTTGTATTCTCCACCCACACATCCTCCTTGTAGTAGTTATTAACGCGGCGATAGCCTTGAGTTGGCCTTAGTGGTCGGCGAGGCTCTAAGCACCATAATTTCATTTCATTTCACCCACACATCCACTACCCACACTGTATCCTCCACCCACACATCCACTACCCACACTGTATCCTCCACCCACACACATCCACTACCCACTCTGTATCCTCCACCCTCACACACATCCTCTACCCACTCTGTATCCTCCACCCACACACATCCACTACCCACTCTGTATCCTCCACCCACACACATCCACTACCCACTCTGTATCCTCCACCCACACATCGTCTACCCACTCTGTATCCTCTACCCACACATCCACTACCCACTCTGTATCCTCAACCCACACACATCCACTACCCACTCTGTATCCTCCACCCACACACATCCACTACCCACTCTGTATCCTCCACCCACACACATCCACTACCCAATCTGTATCCTCCACCCACCCACACATCCACTACCCACTCTGTATCCTCCACCCACACACATCCTCTACCCACTCTGTATCCTCCACCCACACATCCACTACCCACTCTGTATCCTCCACCCACACACATCCACTACCCACTCTGTATCCTCCACCCACACATCCACTACCCACTCTGTATCCTCCACCCACCCACACATCCACTACCCACTCTGTATCCTCCACCTTCACACACATCCACTACCCACACTGTATCCTCCACCCACACATCCTCTACCCACTATATCCTCCACCCACACATCCTCTACCCACTCTGTATCCTCCACCCACACATCCACTAACCACTCTGTATCCTCCACCCACACATCCACTACCCACTCTGTATCCTCCAACCACACATCCACTACCCACTCTGTATCCTCCACCCACACATCCACTACCCACTCTGTATCCTCCACCCACACATCCACTACCCACTCTGTATCCTCCACCCACACATCCACTACCCACTCTGTATCCTCCACCCACACATCCACTACCCACTCTGTATCCTCCACCCACACATCCACTACCCACTCTGTATCCTCCACCCACACATCCACTACCCACTCTGTATCCTCCACCCACACATCCACTACCCACTCTGTATCCTCCACCCACACACATCCTCTACCCACTCTGTATCGTCCACACACACATCCACTACCCACTCTGTATCCTCCACCCACACATCCACTACCCACTCTGTATCCTCCACCCACACACATCCACTACCCACTCTGTATCCTCCACCCACACATCCTCTACCCACTCTGTATCCTCCACACCCACGCACATCCACTACCCACTCTGTATCCTCCACCCACACACACATCCACTACCCAATCTGTATCCTCCACCCACCCAAAAATCCACTACCCACTCTGTATCCTCCACCCACACACATCCTCTACCCACTCTGTATCGTCCACACACACATCCACTACCCACTCTGTATCCTCCACCCACACATCCACTACCCACTCTGTATCCTCCACCCACACATCCACTACCCACTCTGTATCCTCCACCCACACACATCCACTACCCACTCTGTATCCTCCACCCCCACACATCCACTACTCACTCTGTATCCTCCACCCACACATCCTCTACCCACTCTGTATCCTCCACCCACACACATCCACTACCCACTCTGTATCCTCCACCCACATACATCCACTACCCACACTGTATCCTCCACACACACACACACATCCACTACCCACTCTGTATCCTCCACCCACACATCCACTACCCACTCTGTATCCTCCACCCACACACATCCACTACCCACTCTGTATCCTCCACCCACACACATCCACTACCCACTCTGTATCCTCCACCCACACATCCTCTACCCACTCTGTATCCTCCACCCACACACATCCACTACCCACTCTGTATCCTCCACCCACACATCCACTACCCACTCTGTATCCTCCACCCACACACATCCACTACCCACTCTGTATCCTCCACCCACACACATCCACTACCCACTCTGTATCCTCCACCCACACATCCACTACCCACTCTGTATCCTCCACTCACACACATCCACTACCCACTCTGTATCCTCCACCCACACACATCCACTACCCACTCTGTATCCTCCACCCACACATCCACTACCCACTCTGTATCCTCCACCCACACACATCCACTACCCACTCTGTATCCTCCACCCACACACATCCACTACCCACTCTGTATCCTCCACCCACACACACATCCACTACCCACTCTGTATCCTCCACCCACACATCCACTACCCACTCTGTATCCTCCACCCACACATCCACTACCCACTCTGTATCCTCCACCCACACATCCACTACCCACTCTGTATCCTCCACCCACACATCCTCTACCCACTCTGTATCCTCCACCCACACATCCACTACCCACACTGTATCCTCCACCCACACATCCACTACCCACTCTGTATCCTCCACCCACACACATCCACTACCCACTCTGTATCCTCCACCCACACACATCCACTACCCACTCTGTATCCTCCACCCACACACATCCACTACCCACTCTGTATCCTCCACCCACACACATCCACTACCCACTCTGTATCCTCCACCCACACACATCCACTACCCACTCTGTATCCTCCACCCACACACATCCACTACCCACTCTGTATCCTCCACCCACACACACATCCACTACCCACTCTGTATCCTCCACCCACACACACATCCACTACCCACTCTGTATCCTCCACCCACACACATCCACTACCTACTCTGTATCCTCCACCCCCACACACATCCACTACCTACTCTGTATCCTCCAACCACACATCCACTACCCACTCTGTATCCTCCACCCCCACACACATCCACTACCTACTCTGTATCCTCCAACCACACATCCACTACCCACTCTGTATCCTCCAACCACAAATCCACTACCCACTCTGTATCCTCCACCCACACACATCCACTACCCACTCTGTATCCTCCACCCACACATCCACTACCCACTCTGTATCCTCCACCCACACACACATCCACTACCCACTCTGTATCCTCCACCCACACATCCACTACCCACTCTGTATCCTCCACCCACACATCCACTACCCACTCTGTATCCTCCACCCCCACACACATCCACTACCCACTCTGTATCCTCCACCCACACATCCACTACCCACTCTGTATCCTCCACCCACACATCTACTACCCACTCTGTATCCTCCACCCACACACATCCACTACCCACTCTGTATCCTCCACCCACACATCCACTACCCACTCTGTATCCTCCACCCACACACATCCACTACTCACTCTGTATCCTCCACCCACACACATCCTCTACCCACTCTGTATCCTCCACCCACACATCCACTACCCACTCTGTATCCTCCACCCACACACATCCACTACCCACTCTGTATCCTCCACCTTCACACACATCCTCTACCCACTCTGTATCCTCCACCCACACATCCACTACCCACTCTGTATCCTCCACCCACACACATCCACTACCCACTCTGTATCCTCCACCCACACACATCCACTACCCACTCTGTATCCTCCACCCACACATCCACTACCCACTCTGTATCCTCCACCCACACATCCACTACCCACTCTGTATCCTCCACCCACACATCCACTACCCACTCTGTATCGTCCACATACAAATGCATCCACTACCCACCTCAGCCCCTCCATCCCGCTATACCTCTACTGCCTTCAAAAGCACGGGTTGCAAGTTCAGTTCCCATGGTGGTAAATGTTTCTCTCCTCGAGTTGGTGCCTCAAATCAAACGTGACATGTCCACTTTCTGTCTGAACGGAGTGCTGGTCAAATGGCGAGAGACACTGGCTTTACGTGCAGCATTTAAGTTGTGTGTGTGTGTGTGTGTGTGTGTGTGTGTGTGTGTGTGTGTGTGTGTGTGTGCTGCACTGCACTGTGTTGTGTTGTGTTGTGTCGTGGTGTGGTGTGGTGGGGTGTGTTGCGGTGTGTTGTGGTGTGGTGTGGTGTGTGCAACATGAGGCTGTGATGTGGTCTGGTGAGCTACATTGTGTTGCGATGTGATGTTTTTGTGCTGTATTGTGCTGTGATGTGATGCAGTGTGTTGTAATGCGATGTTTTGTGCTGCTATGTGTTGTGTTGTGATGTGATGTGCTGCATAGTGCTGTGATGTAATGTATTCTGCTGCTGCATACTGTTGTGTTGTGATGTGATGTGCTGCATAGTGCTGTGATGTACTGTATTCTGCTGCTGCATACTGCTGTGATGTGATGTGTTGTGCTGCATAGTGCTGTGATGTAATGTATTCTGCTGCTGCATACTGCTGTGATGTGATGTGTTGTGCTGCATAGTGCTGTGATGTAATGTATTCTGCTGCTGCATACTGCTGTGATGTGATGTGTTGTGCTGTGTGTTGTTGTGATGTGTTGTGTTGTGCTGCATTGTTTGTAAGGAGCATTTGATATGACTATTTGTTCGTAAGGGGCACTTAATATGACAGTCTGTTTGTGAGGGGTATTTAATGTGACCGTTTGTAAGGAGTATTCAGTATGACTGTTTGTTTGTAAAGGCCATTTAATATGGCTGATTGTAAGGGACATATAACTGTCTGTTTGTAAGGGGCATTTAATATGACTATCTGTAACTGGCATTTAATATGACTGTCTGTTTGTAAGTGGCATTTGATATGACTGATTGTTTATAAGGGGCATTCAATATGACTCTAGTTTGTAAGGGGTATTTAATGTGACTGTTTGTTTATAAGGGGCATTTGATATGTCCGTTTGTTTACAAGGGGCATTTATTGTGACTATTTGAAACGGGCATTTAATGTGACTGTTTGTTTGTAAGGGGTGTTGAATATATGACTGATTGTTTGTAAGAAGCATGTAATGTGACTGTTTGTTTGTAAGTGGTGTTTAATATATGACTGATTGTTTATAAGAAGCATTTGATATGACTGTTTATAAGAGGCATTTGATATGACTGTATGATTGTAAGGGTCGTTTAGTATGACCGATTGTTTGTAAGGGGCATTTAATATAACTGTTTGTTTGTAAGGGGTGTTTAATATATGACTGTAAGGGGCATTTGATATGACTGTCTGTTTATAAGGGGCGTTTGATAAGATTGATTGTTCGTAAGGGGCATTTGATATGACTGTCTGTTTATAAGGGGCGTTCGATAAGACTGATTGTTCGTAAGGGGCATTTGATATGACTGTCTGTTTATAAGGGGCGTTTGATAAGACTGATTGTTCGTAAGGGGCATTTGATATGACTGTCTGTTTATAAGGGGCGTTCGATAAGACTGATTGTTCGTAAGGGGCATTTGATATGACTGTCTGTTTATAAGGGGCGTTTGATAAGACTGATTGTTCGTAAGGGGCATTTGATATGACTGTCTGTTTATAAGGGGCGTTTGATAAGACTGATTGTTCGTCAGGGGCATTTGATATGACTGTTTATAAGGGGCATGCAGCAACGTCAGTCAGGGAAGGCAGAAGCTGCAGCCCACGAAGGGGGAAATCCCCAGCAACAGGAAGGAACCAGTTAAAGAGATATCCTGTCATCACAAGAGGAAGCGTGACTTGTTTGAAGACAACGATTATGCCACAAAACACCTTCTTGCACTCAAGATATTTGAAGAGATAATGACATAATTACCAGTCGTGCTGGCAGATGAAATAATTGTGTTTTTTTTCCTGCAAAGAGCAAAGACAAAGTGATAATTTTCATGCATCACGTCTTTGCGTTCGGATGGGTCGTTATCAACATGGCTAACTAGCTGAATCGTGAATCATGCACATTCGTTCGTAATTCCAAACAAAATAAATGAAAAGAATTCTCGGACAAACCCAACTGCACATGAAATTTGATTGTGTTTTAATCGAGCCTTCATAACGCTTCTCCACTTTACTGTAATTGAGACTTACCTAAAAGACTGCTGAACGAACAGTGGGCACATTTGTCGGGTATCAGCTCTTCTGTGAACATTCGAATACATGGCAAAGACGGTATTGTATTGTATTGTATATCGGGCTGCTCTTCCCGGGGAGAGCGCTTCACCGCAGTGTAGTGCCACCTATAGTTTTTCGTCTTTTTTTTTTCCTTCTCTGTCTGTAAGTAATTTGTTTCTACTATCAAAGTGATTTTTCTTTACATTTTTACCAAGGACAGCCCCTTTGTCGCCGCGGATGGTTCTTTTACGTGCACTTAGTGCATGCTGCGACACGGGACCTCGGTTTATAGCATCCTCCGAAAGACTAGCACCCAGACCACCACTCATGGTCTCAGAAGTGGGGGTAGGGGTCAGGGGGAGGTGGGGGGGGGAGTGAAAATTCCGATCCGTGTGGTGGGACAGGAACTCGCGGATACTCACGTCCTGGTCGGGCGCAACAGCACAGTGTGACGGCGTGCACCGCTACACTGTAGGGGTAACTTGGGAAAGTATTGAGTGGTCGAAGGAGAGAGCTTCAGAAAGTATAGAGTGGTGGAAGGAGAGAACTTCAGAAAGTATAGAGTGGAGGAAGGAGAGAACTTCAGAAAGTAAAGAGTGGAGGAAGGAGAGAACTTCAGAAAGCAAAGAGTGGAGGAAGGAGAGAAGTTCAGAAAGTAAAGAGTGGAGGAAGGAGAGAGCTTCAGAAAGTAAAGAGTGGAGGAAGGAGAGAACTTCAGAAAGTAAAGAGTGGAGGAAGGAGAGAACTTCAGAAAGGAAGGAGAGAGCTTCAGAAAGTATAGAGTGGTGGAAGGAGAGAACTTCAGAAAGCAAAGAGTGGAGGAAGGAGAGAACTTCAGAAAGTATAGAGTGGAGGAAGGAGAGAACTTCAGAAAGTAAAGAGTGGAGGAAGGAGAGAACTTCAGAAAGTAAAGAGTGGAGGAAGGGGAGAACTTCAGAAAGTAAAGAGTGGAGGAAGGAGAGAACTTCAGAAAATAAAGAGTGGAGGAAGGAGAGAACTTCAGAAAATAAAGAGTGGAGGAAGGAGAGAACTTCAGAAAGTAAAGAGTGGAGGAAGGGAAGAAGAGAACTTCAGAAAGTAAAGAGTGGAGGAAGGAGAGAGCTTCAGAAAGTAAAGAGTGGAGGAAGGAGAGAACTTCAGAAAGAAAAGAGTGGAGGAAGAAGAGAACTTCAGAAAGAAAAGAGTGGAGGAAGAAGAGAACTTCAGAAAGTAAAGAGTGGAGGAAGACGAGAGCTCCAGAAAGCAAAGAGTAGAGGAAGAAGAGAGCTTCAGAAAGCAAAGAGTAGAGGAAGAAGAGAGCTTCAGAAAGCAAAGATGGAGGAAGGAGAGAACTTCAGAAAGAAAAGAGTGGAGGAAGGAGAGAACTTCAGAAAGTAAAGAGTGGAGGAAGGAGAGAACTTCAGAAAGTAAAGAGTGGAGGAAGAAGACAGCTTCAGAAAGAAAAGAGTAGAGGAAGGAGAGAACTTCAGAAAGAAAAGAGTGGAGGAAGGAGAGAACTTCAGAAAGTAAAGAGTGGAGGAAGAAGACAGCTTCAGAAAGAAAAGAGTGGAGGAAGGAGAGCTTCAGAAAGTGAAAAAGTGGAGGAAGGAGAGAACTTCAGAAAGTAAAGAGTGGATGGAGGAAGACGAGAGCTTCAGAAAGCAAAGAGTGGAGGAAGGAGAGAACTTCAGAAAGTAAAGAGTGGAGAAAGGAGAGAACTTCAGAAAGTAAAGAGTGGAGGAAGACGAGAGCTCCAGAAAGCAGAGTAGAGGAAGAAGAGAGCTTCAGAAAGCAAAGAGTGGAGGAAGGAGAGAACTTCAGAAAGAAAAGAGTGGAGGAAGACGAGAGCTTCAGAAAGCAAAGAGTGGAGGAAGACGAGAGCTTCAGAAAGAAAAGAGTGGAGGAAGGAGAGAACTTCAGAAAATAAAGAGTGGAGGAAGGAGAGACCTCCAGAAAGCAAAGAGTGGATGAAGTAGAGAGCTCCAGAAAGCAAAGAGTGGAGGAAGTAGAGAGCTCCAGAAAGCAGAGAGTAGAGGAAGAAGAGAACTTCAGAAAGAAAAGAGTGGAGGAAGGAGAGAACTTCAGAAAGTATAGAGTGGAGGAAGGAGAGAACTTCAGAAAGTAAAGAGTGGAGGAAGGAGAGAACTTCAGAAAGTAAAGAGTGGAGGAAGGAGAGAACTTCAGAAAGTAAAGAGTGGAGGAAGGAGAGAACTTCAGAAAGTATAGAGTGGAGGAAGGAGAGAACTTCAGAAAGTAAAGAGTGGAGGAAGGAGAGAACTTCAGAAAGTAAAGAGTGGAGGAAGGAGAGAACTTCAGAAAGTAAAGAGTGGAGGAAAGAAAGAACACCAGAAAGTAAAGAGTGGATGAAGAAGAAAACTTCAGAAAGTAAAGAGTGGAGGAAGGAGAGAACTTCACAAATCAAAGAGTGGAGGAAGGAGAGAACTTCAGAAAGTAAAGAGTGGAGGAAGGAGAGAACTTCAGAAAGTAAAGAGTGGAGGAAGGAGAAAACTTCAGAAAGTAAAGAGTGGAGGAAGAAGAGAGCTTCAGAAAGAAAAGAGTGGAGGAAGAAGAGAGCTTCAGAAAGTGAAAAAGTGGAGGAAGGAGAGAACTTCAGAAAGTATAGAGTGGAGGAAGGAGAGAACTTCAGAAAGTAAAGAGCTGAGGAAGGAGAGAAGTTCAGAAAGTAAAGAGTGGAGGAAGGAGAGAACACCAGAATGTAGAGCGGAGGAAGGAGAGACGAAGTGCTCAGGAGAACTTCAGAAAGTGAAGGGTGGAGGAAGGAGAAAATTTCAGAAAGTAAAGAGTGGAGGAAGGAGAGAACTTCAGAAAGTAAGGAGTGGAGGAAGGAGAGAAGTTCAGAAAGTAAATAGCTGAGGAAGGAGAGAACTTCAGAAAGTATAGAGTGGAGGAAGGAGAGAACTTCAGAAAGTAAAGAGTTGAGGAAGGAGAGAGCTTCAGAAAGTAAAGAGTGGAGGAAGGAGAGAACTTCAGAAAGTAAAGAGTGGAGGAAGGAGAGAACTTCAGAAAGTAAAGAGTGGAGGAAGGAGAGACGAAGTGTGTCGGAGAGCTTCAGAAAGTAAAGGAGGGAATGAATGTGCGTATATCTGTGTGTGTGTGTGTGTGTGTGTGTGTGTGTGTGTGTGTGTGTGTGTGTGTGTGCGTGTGGCACACGTCAGTTGATATTGTTAACCCTTCACATCTGTATTTCGTGCCTGTTGCCTGATGACAGACTGACTTACGAACATTAGTTGTTCATAACACAGCTCTGTCAATACAGCCTCGTTAACTTCTGTTGCTTGTATCTTTGCTAACCAATAAATGAACCAAATACCGGCAATACGGGGGCCTATGGACCAGGAGGAAAAACGCAGGAAAGAAAAAAAAAAGCAGAGAGAAAGGAAGAAAGAAAGAAACAAAAACAAAAACGTCTCAGCACCGGACTCCACCAACCACTGAGCCAGCGAGGTTGCAGAACGGGGGCCATGGGGGACAAGAACCAGTGTCACCAGGAGGAAGGTGGAACAATGGCTAAGACGCTCACCTGCCAATATAGAGAGTCCGTGAGGGTGTGTGTTCGAATCCCGCTCTCGCCCTTTCTCCTAAGTTTTCACTGTAATCTCAACTGAGCGTCTTGTCATTCGGACGAGACGATAAACCGAGGTCCCGTGTGCAGCACGCACTGACTTGGCGCACTGAAAAAGAACCCATGGCAACGAGAGTGTTGTCCACTGGCAAAATTCTGTAGAAGAAATCCACTCTGATATGTACACAAATATAATAGGCATGCTCTCAATGCCGGATTAAGTGCGTTGGGTTATGCTGCTGGTCAGGCATCTGCCCGTGGTGTGGCGTATATGGAGTGGTTCGAACGTAGTGACGCCTCTTGGAGAGGCTGAAACTGAAACCAGAGCGCCGCTGGAAAAAGAAAATAACTGCCAGGCTGCTTTTCCAGAGTGGTGCTAGGGCGAAGGAGGGGGCTGGGGGGGGGGGGGGGGCTGGTGATGGTGTAGCCAGTGATTGACATGTAATCTGTTTCTCGGCAAGAGGGCGTCCGAGAGACTTTGCTTTGGGTTCAGTTACTTAGCATGTGTTGAGTAGAGACTGAGAGCGTTGAGGACTGAGAGACTGAGCGAGAGACAGAGAGAAGGGGAGAGAGAGAGAGAGAGAGAGAGAGAGAGAGAGAGAGAGAGAGAGAGAGAGCCTTGTTTACAGGACTGTTGCTTTACAGTAAAATATGTATGTGTGTGTGTGTGTGTGTGTGTGTGTGTGTGTGTGTGTGTGCGCGCGCGTGTGTGTGTGTGTGTGTGTGTGAGTGTCTGTCTGTCTGTCCTGTCTGTGTATGTGTGTCTGTCTTTGTGTGTCTGTCTGTGTGTGTGTGACGTCTGTCCACTAAAGATAAATGGAGAGAACGAAGAGAGAGAGAGAAAGACAGACAGAGACAGAGAGAAATATAATTGACACTCACACTCAACACTTGACACTGTATCGATACTTGAAAATTTAAATTTCATAAACCAAAGGCTCAGTTGACATGGGGGTAAAGGCCATATCTTGAAGCGGCAATGAAATATAAATAAGCAATTTTCATAGTTAAGTACGGAGAGTTAAAATGACAAAGTCAATTCAGTTACAGTGACACAACAAAACTGCACATAATTCAGCAACAATGACGTAAGTCCATGCCGCGCGCGTTCGTGCACTGAACGAACCCACTACACACAAACATAAGCTTACAACCGCGCACTCATACAACACAGTTTCAGTATGCCTTCTTAAACAAAACAAGAGTACTACTTAGGAGTATGCAGAAGCTAACTGAAGCCAATTCATTTGTCTAATATTGTGTGCTTCAGTAATGTTTTTGCAAGTGATTCGATAACTCCATAAGCTTAAATAGCCTGCAGTTTGCACGAACATTGTGGTATTAAATAGCCTGCAGTTTAACCAGGCTTGGGGGGCGGGAGATAATTGATAAACCCGACCTGCACGGGCCAGGGCTCTGTCACAGAGAAAGGGAAGCTAATCTGTCTTGCAGCAAGAAACGCCGAGTCGCCTCTCTTACATCGAGACACTCGAGTTCCGGCCTTGGTTGTGACTGCAGGCTACAATGAAGCAGGCTCAGTAAGATGGCCCAGAGTTTATCATCTCATGAATGTGTGGGGGGAGGGGGAGAAGGGGGGTGGTACATGTATGCGTGTGTGTGTGTGTGTGTGTGTGTGTGTGTGTGTGTGTGTGTGTGTGTGTGTGTGAATAAACTGTCCATGAAAGTTCGACCAATAGCTGGAGGAGATGGATGACTTAAAACCTGAAGAGGAGGAAGAAGAATGCAGTGGTCAGTCAGCCCATCGGTTCAGGACCCCACGAGACGCTGGCCGCGGCCTGGCCAGCCTGTGTGTCCACCCAGCAGCTGGCTGTCATACACCACGGACCCCGACGACACCCCGGGGTACACATTCTTCAGGGTGGACACGACCCCTTCCTCGATCTTCTGGAAGCTTCCCCTGGGTGTGTACCCGTCCCTCACCGATCTGCACAGCAGGCACACAGGGCACTGGCAGTTCACAGTGTGCATTCACCAGGTCTGTCATCGATAGATCTGTTTGTATGACAGTCAGTCGTCGTGTCCGACTTTGACCAACAGAACAGCACAGGAGCAAATGCTGTCCCAACTATCTGGGCTAGAATTTGATTATTGTGGAGAGTGTCTTGCCCAAGTTACATCCCCACTCTCTCGACCAAGAGAGTTTTAGGACAGTCGGTGTTGGGATGGTTCCCAAGGGCCAACTAGCCCCCCCAAGGCTGCAGCACTAAGAGCCAGTGCAATCTTGCCCCCCTAGTCCTCATAGTTCTTCACAAAAGACTATGCTGTAAATGACTTCCCATTGCAATGGAGAAACCATTGATCATACAGCTCTCACTTTGCTGTTGGCACAAATGTATTATGGTGGCCTTTTTATCAGTCTGCATTCATCGGGTCTATTACTGATAATTATTTATGGTGGTCATTTTATAGCAGTCTGCATTCATCGGGTCTGTTTCTGATAATTATACGGTGGTCATTTTATAGCAGTCTGCATTCACCAGGTCTGTTACTGATAATCATAATTATGGTGGTCATTTCATAACAGTCTGCATTCATCAGATCTCTCGTTGATAATTATATGGTGGTCATTTTACAACAGTCTGCATACATCAGGTCTCTCGTTGATAATTCTATGGTGGTCGTTCTATCCTTGCTTGTCCAACACTAAGTGATCTGGGAACCATATTCATTGCTGTAAAGTATTGCAGCAGTCAATCGATTTTTCTATTAATTTTTGCCTTAAAAAATTGATAGAAATTTAGCGATTTATATTTAGAAACCATTTAAATGTCGTAGAGCATTGACAGATTAACTGAATGGTCAAGCCATGTATAACTGTATTTGGGTTTTGATAATCCATAAATGTATAGATACAAGCAAGTTATATGAATATGTATGTATGACTGATATACATCATTCTTTCGAATGGGGCTATAGCCTTTTTGAATAATCACTTGAGTCTGAGTCCATTATTGATACATTCTAGCCAATCAAATCAAATTCTTTATACAAAAGTAAAAGTAATCATAATCTTGTTGACTCACTTGTGTAAACAAAGTGAGTCTATGTTTTAACCCGGTGTTCGGTTGTCTGTGTGTGTGTGTGTGTGTGTGTGTGTGTGTGTGTGTGTCCGTGTGTCTGTGTGTCCGTGGTAAACTTTAACATTGACATTTTCTCTGCAAATACTTTGTCAGCTGACACCAAATTTGGCATAAAAATAGGAAAAATTCAGTTCTTTCCAGTCATCTTGTTTAAAACAATATTGCACCTCTGGGATGAGCACAACAACAAAAAAGTAGCCTAATTATATGCAAACTGCATTTACTGTTATATTTATATTTTTTGTATTCTCTAAACTTGGCACTTTGACCTCTTATTCTGACACAACAACAAGAGGAGTCATTATTATCATTTGTTTGTTCAATCAGGAACTTCTTTTGCTAAGCATGGAATTTTTATTTATTTTGCAAACGTTTTGGTGCAGATAGTAAAAAAGGGAAATTACTCTGTAATTAATGCTAGGGGACTTAATTTATCACAAGTGAGTCTTGAAGGCCTTGCCTCTCTTGTTTTTCTTGTGTTTTGCTTTTCTTTTCTTTTTTAACATGGGGAATTTTATCTGTCTGCACCGTCGACGATATGTCCGCTCAATTGGGCACTGAGGAGGGATGATATGTCTGTGTGCACCTTTTTCTTTTGTCCGGGTTAATGTATAAGATTCACATTAAAATGATACAAAGTATTTTCTCTCTTGTTTTTCTGTGTAGTCTGTTGCATGGAAATCATAGAGCACAATCTTTGCTGTTACTTCTTTTTTCTTCTTCGTTTTTGTTGTTGTTGTTGTAGTTGTTTGTTTGTTGTTTTTTTGTGGTGCTTCACATGACCTGTTCACTGGCCGATTTGTTTTAACAATAGAATGCTAATGACAACGGAGAACAAAAAGCTTAACCTTGTGCGCTTTATTTGCATCATCGTTATAATCTTCGGTGTGTAGTTACGTTAACTTTTGTGTTCTTTGACTGCTATCACGCCTGGGAGTCTGTCTTTCCCGTTCTACCTTTCTCATGGCGCTCTCTGCTTCAAGTCGTCTCAAGACCGATCTTTGCGAATGCAGCATACTTATACGAACACGCTCCACTGTGTTATGACACTCACTCGCACACACACACACACACACACACACACACACACACACACACACACACACACACTGGAGAATACCGTCTACATGTGATTTCCGAGCATGACTATAACAATATATGCGAACACAGAAATGAGACAGACAAACAAATGCGGCGCATATCCGTCTAGCAATGTGCTTCGCGTGTGATTTCTTCTGTGTTCAAGCGCAGACAAGTGCTCAGTACCAACACACACACACACACACACACACACACACACACACACACACACACACACACACACACACACACACACACACGCACACAAACACACACACACACACAAACACACACACACACACACACACACACACACACAAACACACACACACACACACACACACACACACACACACACACACACACACACACACACGTCGTCCAAATAATATGCTTAGCGAACTGGTCTTACGAAAACAATTACAGCCAAGGTTGGCGGCGAGGGTAAAGAAAAAAAAACCTTGTATCGATCTTGTCCATTGACCTCTGTCCATTCTGACTGCTCACGTCAGCACCCGCGTCTGCAGAGGTGTTGTTTATACAGTCTGGCCGCACGGGCATGGTCAATACATTGAGTCACAGTCGGTATGAAACTGAGAGGTCTGAGACTCGTCATTGTTGGCTGGACTTATGAGTCTACACACGACATCCCCAGACCAATAACTAATCTCGACGTGAGGTCACTGTGGAACCGCTGACAGGCAGCGACCGCATCTCGATAGATTATGTCCTGGTCTGGTGACCTCTTGTGTGACTCTCTTCACTGTCATCGTGACCTCCATTCACTGGTCTCGTGACCTCCTTCAGTCACGGGTCTCGTGACACCTTTCACGGGTCTGGTAATCTGCCTTGACTGGACTGTCCCCGTAGAACATAGCCACTTGAGGACCGAACCGGTTCCCCATCCCAGTTGTGCGTGGATAATGTAACGCTTAATCAGTGACCGAAGGAAATTTAGACGGATGGAAATCCAAGACTGACATTGCTATTATATAACTGCAGAAACACATCACCCAGTTCAGGCCAATGCCCCCCCTCCCGCCCCCCTCTCTCTCTCTCTCTCTCTCTCTCTCACACACACACACACACACACACACACACACACACACACACACACACACACACACACACACATACATGCATGTACACACAGACGCGCATACACAGACGCATGCACACAGGCATGAACGCAAGTGAGTACGCACGCACACACACACACACACACACACAGAGTTAAGCACAAGAGGTAAGTACTGACCTGGCAAGAGTGATGATCCTGGGAGTGAAGTTATCAGTGTGTAACATCCTCCACAGTTGTCCTGAGCGTGTCTCTATCTCTGGGCCGTCTGTACAGCACAGTCATTGCACACATCACAGCCCGTCACCATCATTACACACATCACACATCGTCACCATCATTACACACATCACACCTTGTCACCATCATTACACACATCACACATCGTCACCATCATCACACACATCACACCTTGTCACCACCATTACACACATCACACATCGTCACCACCATTACACACATCACACATCGTCACCATCATTACACACATCACACATCGTCACCATCATCACACACATCACACCTTGTCACCATCATTACACACATCACACCCTGTCACCACCATTACACACATCACACCCGTCACCATCATTACACACATCACACCTTGTCACCATCATTACACACATCACACATTGTCACCACCATTACACACTTCGCACACCATCATTACACACATCACACATTGTCACCACCATTACACACATCACACATCGTCACCACCATTACACACATCACTCCACGTCAACATCATTACACACATCACACCTCGTCACCACCATTACACACATCACACATCGTCACCACCATTACACACATCACACCTCGTCACCATCATTACACACATCACAGCCCGTCACCATCATTACACACATCACACCCCGTCACCACCATTACACACATCACACCTTGTCTACATCATTACACACATCACACCCCGTCACCACCATTACACACATCACACCTTGTCTACATCATTACACACATCACAGCCCGTCACCATCATTACACACATCACACCTCGTCACCACCATTACACACATCACACATCGTCACCACCATTACACACATCACAGCCCGTCACCATCATTACACACATCACACATCCTCACCATCATCACACACATCACACATGTCACCACCATTACACACATCACACATCGTCACCACCATTACACACATCACACCCCGTCAACATCATTACACACATCACACCCCGTCACCACCATTACACACATTACACCCCGTCACCACCATTACACACATCACACATCCTCACCATCATTACACACATCACACCTCGTCACCATCATTACACACATCACACATCCTCACCATCATCACACACATCACACCTTGTCACCACCATTACACACATCACACATCCTCACCATCATCACACACATCACACCTTGTCACCATCATTACACACATCACACCTCGTCACCACCATTACACACATCACACATCGTCACCATCATTACGCACATCACACCTCGTCACCATCATTACACACATCACACCCCGTCACCACCATTACACACATCACACCTCGTCACCACCATTACACACATCACACCCCGTCAACATCATTACACACATCACACCCCGTCACCACCATTACACACATCACACATCCTCACCATCATTACACACATCACACATCCTCACCATCATTACACACATCACACATCGTCACCATCATTACACACATCACACCCCGTCACCATCATTACACACATCACACCCCGTCACCACCATTACACACATCACACATCCTCACCATCATCACACACATCACACATGTCACCACCATTACACACATCACACATCCTCACCATCATTACACACATCACAGCCCGTCACCATCATTACACACATCACACATCGTCACCACCATCACACACATCACACCTTGTCACCATCATTACACACATCACACCTCGTCACCATCATCACACACATCACACCTTGTCACCATCATTACACACATCACACCTCGTCACCATCATCACACACATCACACCTCGTCACCACCATTACACACATCACAGCCCGTCACCATCATTACACACATCACACATCCTCACCATCATCACACACATCACGGCCCGTCACCATCATCACACACATCACACCTTGTCACCATCATCACACACATCACAGCCCGTCACCATCATCACACACATCACACCTTGTCACCACCATTACACACATCACACATCGTCACCACCATTACACACATCACACCCCGTCAACATCATTACACACATCACACCCCGTCACCACCATTACACACATCACACCCCGTCACCACCATTACACACATCACACCCCGTCACCACCATTACACACATTACACGCCCGTCAACACCATTACACACATCACACCCCGTCACCATCATTACACACATCACACCTCGTCACCACCATTACACACATCACACATCGTCACCACCATTACACACATCACACCTCGTCACCATCATTACACACATCACACATCGTCACCATCATTACACACATCACACCTCGTCACCATCATTACACACATCACACATCGTCATCACCATTACACACATCACACCTCGTCACCACCATTACACACATCACACCTCGTGACCATCATTACATACATCACACCTCGTCACCACCATTACACACATCACACCCCGTCACCACCATTACACACGTCACACCTCGTCACCATCATTACACACATCTCACATCGTCACCATCATTCCATACGTCATACATCGTCACCACCATTACATACATCACACCACATCATCATCATCATCAAACACGTCACATATCGTCAGAATCAACACACACGTTACACCTCGCCACCACCATTGCACACATCACACCCTGTAACCATCATTACATATATCATACATCGTCACCATCATTATACACATCACACCTCGTCACCATCATTACATACATCACACCACATCATCATCATCAAACACGTCACACATCGTCAGAATCAGTACACACGTTACACCTCGTCACCATCATGGCACACATCACACCTTGTCACCACCATCAGCTGGGAAATGCCGATCAAAGTGATCCTGACGGCTGGGAAACGCCCATCAAAGTGATCCTGACGGCTGGGAAACGCCCATCAAAGTGATCCTGACGGCTGGGAAACGCCCATCAAAGTGATCCTGACGGCTGGGAAACGCCCATCAAAGTGATCCCGACGGCTGGGAAACGCCCATCAAAGTGATACTGACGGCTGGGAAACGCCCATCAAAGTGATCCTGACGGCTGGGAAACGCCCATCAAAGTGATCCTGACGGCTGGGAAACGCCCATCAAAGTGATCCTGACGGCTGGGAAACGCCCATCAAAGTGATCCTGACGGCTGGGAAACGCCCATCAAAGTGATACTGACGGCTGGGAAACGCCCATCAAAGTGATACTGACCGCTGGGACGCATAGTGCATTTCTCCCCATCCCCACAGTGCAGTATCCCTACAGATGAGTGTTGTCAATTTCTCCACACATTCCCGACCTGTGCTGGGTTTCTCAACATTACTGTTGCGCTCGAGAGACATGCTTCCAAATCTACAATTACAGACCTCATTCAGTTGATGGCACAGCTGTCACAAGAATTTTGTCCAAGACAGAGCTAACTGGGCTGGACCATCAGTCCTCCTCTCCAGACATACAGTCCTTATTATAACCGAGTGTTTCACTTGCTGGCGCTGACGTTCTCTCGGGATAGGGGCCCCCCTGAAGGTGAAAAGTGTGGAAGGGCAGGAACCAAATAAAAAGTCATGAGAAGTTCTCAAAAGACGATTTCATAAAATAGATCGGGGCAAGAAATGACACGCCAGGCAAGTAATTAAAAAAATAAAATAAAATAAAAAAGGCTTTTGACAGCTGATGGTAGGTCTAATATTGAAACGGTTGTGCATATGTGTGTCTGTCTGTGTGTTAGTCTGTGTGTTTGTGTCTCTGCTGGCGTGTTGTGAGAGGAGGGGGGTTATGAAAGAGGAGGGGGGGGGGTAAATTAAGGAGCTCTTCCAGAGACTTTTATGCCGATTCCAGTCAGAGCAAAAGGAAGTCATTGCTTTCTCTTCAGCGGTTTTCCATTCTCCCTTCACGGAAAAGCTGCATCAATTTCCGATCGCTAACAGGCATCGCCTGCCTGCATTTCCAGTCTACAGACTGCAACCAGGACGAATTACTCCACACTGTCAGGATCGGGGCCTTATGTTTTTTTCTTCTTGTTGGAGATACAGTTCCAGTTGTACAGGGTGACCACGATTAATAAATCAACCCTGCTCGGTGCAAGAGCCAGTTATGTCAGGGAGAAAAATACAGAAACAATACCCATATGCAGTAGAAGTCTTTATTCTAACATGTAGTAGTAGTCTTCAATCAAACGTGTGTTTTTTTCTAGGTTAATTGATATTAGCTTCTTTTCCTATATTAGATTTCTGTGGAGGGGGTTGGGGGGTGCAAATAAAATAACACACGTGTGGACAGACATTCACAGACAGCACGCCATCCACGTCTACCTGGCATGGAACATGGCCCACAACCAACTTACCGGGAGCATGGAAGACAACAGCGGACTTCCCCGGACGGTTATAACCGGCGCAAACCAGCATACCACGGGAAGGGTCGAACCCCATCGTTCTCGGGGACTCTCTGAGACAGATTCCAACCTGGCTCAAGGCCAGCAGCTGCCGGCCGCTGAGGGAGAAGAGGTCCTTGACCAGAAAGGCCACAAGGCTGCCCAGCTGCTCCGTCTCCTGGACACAGGGGATCTGGGTCTTTCTCAGGTCGCTTGTCAAGCGGGTTGAGAACGTTTCCACGGCTGAGTGAGACTGTTCTTCGCATTTGAACTGCCTGCACAGAACCAGGTCTCTGTGCAATCTGTCAAGGAAGTCGGTGAACATGCTGTCTGCCGCGGCCTCTTGCCGGGCGTCCTGGGCACAGAATATCCTGCTGACCATTGCAGACAGCAAGTCCACCACACTGCTGTCTACTGCCGCGTCCTGCAAGGGGGTGTTGGCTGCCTCCACACCGTAGTAATCCTCGTCAATGTCCAGGAGGATGGACTCTTTTCTCCCCAGCCAGGGAGTGTCTGCGTCATCCAGTGAGATGTGGAGCTGTGTTCCGCCAGGACTGGACGTCAGCAACTCGATGGCTTTGTCTTCCATGACTATCTCTGCCAAAACGTGAACTCGAGGCCGACATTGTTCCCTGTAGATGACCTTGTCGGTGAGCCTGTTGGCCATACACTGGTAGGAGTTCTCCCGGTCGGGGTTCTCCCGGCTATCCAGAGCCACACAGTAACACAGGGTGTTGGTGTGCCGACCACGACCTCGCGTGGTTCCTGCCAGCACGTGGTAGCGGTGATATCCCGTGGACCCCAGGAGCTCTGACACCCGCTGTTCCCAGGGCGGCACCACCCAGATGTAGCGACTGAAGAGCCCTGTAAGGGCTGCGGCCTACCATCACCAAGCAACAACCCGTCACACACATAACAGTCACGTCTTGTCGAACTGCATGGTCTGTGTACTTCCAA
>NC_134876.1:93570085-93585085 GCF_041734735.1 Babylonia areolata
AACAACTTTTATGGGCAGATGTCTGTCTGTTTGGTGCGGAAGAAGAGAACCTTCAGAAAAAAAGAATCAACAAGGACAAAACATCTTACATCTCAGAGACGTTATACTGATTCTATATCAGTATGTTGCTGATACTGCACTGATACAACACTGGCAGTGCACTGATATGTTACTGACACTATACTGACTCACCATTGACAAGACACTGGCATGCTAACTGACACACTACTGACACCACATTGACAGTACATTGACATTCTACTGACGATATACTAGCGCAATATTGACACCGCACCGACCATGCACTGGCATGCTATTGACAATACACTGACACAATACTGACACCATAATGACCATGCACTGACATGCTCTTGACAACACACTGACACAATACTGACACCACAGTGACCATGCACTGACATGCTCTTGACAACACACTGACACAATACTGACCCCACGCTGACAATACACTCACGCAATACTGACATCACACTTACAGTAAAATGTCAAGCTGTTAACAATGAAACAACATCGACAGTACGCTGATATGCTATTGACAACCATACTAACACAATACTGACATTAAAACCGGTATGCTATACTGACGGTACACTGATATGCTATTGACACTATACTGACACAATATTGACAGCACACTGACGGTACACTGATATACGACTGCTTGGCATTATGCTAACAGTGAAACAGGTGTGCTGTTGGCAAATGTACTGACAATAAAGTTCCCTGATAACCTCCGTCATTCTGATTCCCTCGCATCTTTTAAATCTCGTCTCAAAACTCACCTTTTCCCTCAGCAGTAAGTTCAATTGTGGCAGGTCAGGTCCACTTCCTTTGCGTTAGCTGTGCTTGACTATGTATGTATACATATGTATGTGTACATAACTACATGCATGCATATGAATGTGTATTGTGTGCGCGTGCGTTTATGTAAGTTTGTGCATGCCTATGTGTGCGTATGTGTTAGGGTAGTATTGTTAAAATATATGTACGCAGTGTGTGTGTGTGTGTGTGTGTGTGTGTGTGTGTGTGTGTAGTCATATTTTGGTGTGTGTACGTAACATAGATGTAATGTTTTATGTTAACAAAGCGTTTTTGTAGAGCACCTAGAGCAGATTTCTGGATAGTGTGCTATATAAGTATCCATTATTATTATTATTATTATTAATAAAGCTGGTGTATTGATGACACTGTACTGGCGCAGTACTCACATCACACTGACAGTACACTGACATAGTACTGACAGTGCATTGACACCACACACTGAAATGGGCGAAGTGAACAAACAATGGAATGGACACTATCAAATGCTGTGAACACACGTTGCAAGTACACAACCTCCAAAGTGTGTGCGTGTGCGTGCGTGATTTTCGTGCGTGCGTGCGTGCGTGCATGCCTCTGTGTGTGTGTGTGTGTGTGTGTGTGTGTGTGTGTGTGTGTGTGTGTGTGTGTGTGTCTGTGTGTGTGTCTGTGTCTGTGTCTGTGTGTGTGCGTGTGTTAAATTGTTCATCTTTTTTGTTTCTTGAGTTTCTCAAGTTAGCGCGAGTTCACTGCAGCCCATTGTCTTGTTCGTCGTCACAGAGTCAGGATGGCATGACTGGGTTTACCTGTGCCGTCAAATCAGCATGTTCAGTGTTGTCCTGTGCCTGTGCTCTGTTTACCTGTGCTCTCTTTGCCTGTTTACCTGTGCTCTCTTTGCCTGTTTACCTGTGCTCTCTTTGCCTGTTTACCTGTGCTCTCTTTACCTGTGCTCTCTTTACCTGTTTACCTGTGCTCTCTTTGCCTGTGCTCTCTTTACCTGTTTACCTGTGCTCTCTTTACCTGTGCTCTCTTTACCTGTGCTCTCTTTACCTGTTTACCTGTGCTCTCTTTACCTGTTTACCTGTGCTCTCTTTACCTGTGCTCTCTTTACCTGTTTACCTGTGCTCTCTTTACCTGTGCTCTCTTTACCTGTGCTCTCTTTACCTGTTTACCTGTGCTCTCTTTGCCTGTTTACCTGTGCTCTCTTTGCCTGTGCTCTGTTTACCTGTTTACCTGTGCTCTCTTCGACTGTGCTCTGTTTACCTGTTTTTCCTGTGCTCTCTTTGACTGTGCTTTGTTTACCTGTTTACCTTTGTCTCTTTACCTGTGTTCTGTTTGCATATTTACCTGTGTTCCCTGCTCTGTTTGCCTGTTTACCTGTGCTATGTTTGCCTGTGCTCTGTTTACCTGATTACCTGTGCTATATTTATCTGTTTACCTGTGCTATGTTTGCCTGTGCTATCTTTGCCTGTGCTCTGTTTACCTGTTTATTTGTGCTCTCTTTAACTGTTGACTTGTGCTCTGTTTACCTGTGCTCTCTTTGCCTGTGCTCTGTTTTCCTGTTCTCTGTTTATTTGTTTACCTGTGCTCTGTTTACCTGTTTACCTGTGCTCTCTTGTGTTCTGTTTACCTGTGCTCTGTTTACCTGTGCTCTGTTTACCTGTTTTCCTGTGCTCTCTTTACCTGTGCCCTCTTCACCTGTTTACCTGTGCTCTCTTTGCCTGTGCTATATTTACCTTGTTTGTTTGTGTCATGGTGTTTACAGTCCTTGCTGTTTACGGCCCTTGCCGTTTACAGTCCTTGCTGTTTTAAGTCCTTGCTGTTTACGGTCCTTGCTGTTTATACAGTCCTTGCTGTCCATGCTGTTTACAGTCGACGATATTTTCAGTCCGAGATGTTCAGGCCGACCGAAACGCTAAGCACAGTGAGAAATGGACGGAAGACGAGGAGCATTGTGTTGCTACTTGCGACATGACATCAGCAACGCTGTCAACGTATCCTGATGTGGGTGACACTGTTCTGATATCAGAAGCATTGTCAAAGAAATAGGGCAGGCAGTAGTAACACGATGTGGCATCAGTAGAACTGCCAGAGTACTGAAATGTGGCGATGAAACAAAAAATTACTTCTGGGTGTATGTATGGAGTTCGTACTCAACACAGCCCCTGAAGACAAACCTGTTTACCTGTGGAGTGATGGCCTAGAAAGGTAACGCGTCCGCCTTGGAAGCGAGAGAATCTGAGCGCGCAGGTTCGAATCACGGCTCAGCCGCTGATATTTTCTCCCCTCCACTAGACCTTGAGTGGTGGTCTGGACGCTAGTCATTCGGATGAGACGATAAACCGAGGTCCCGTGTGCAGCATGCACTTAGCGCACGTAAAAGAACCCACGGCAACAAAAGGATTGTTCCTGGCAAAATTCTGTAGAAAAATCCACTTCGATTGGAAAAACAAATAAAACCGCACGCAGGAAAAAATACAAAAAAATGGGTGGCGCTGTAGTGTATCGACACGCTCTCCCTGGGGAGAGCAGCCCGAATTTCACACAGAGAAATCTGTTGTGATAAAAAGAAATACAAATACAAGATACAAATACAAAACCTGTTTTGAAATGTTGACACTTCTTACAGAAGTTAGTCTTATTTTCACAACCCACATTTTTTTTATAGACTTTCTACATTATTGACACAGCCTTTTTTTTCCACTATTGAAAGGTGGTTCTAATTCACAGAAGAGAAAGATAGGCGGTGAAACAGATGAAAGGGAAGGAGGGAGGAAGAGAAAGAAAGGCGATGAGACAGATGACAGGGAAGGAGGGAGGAAGAGAAAGAAAGGCGATGAGACAGATGACAGGGAAGGAGGGAGGAAGAGAAAGAAAGGCGATGAGACAGATGAGAGGGAAGGAGGGAGGAAGAGAAAGAAAGGCGATGAGACAGATGACAGGGAAGGAGGGAGGAAGAGAAAGAAAGGCGATGAGACAGATGACAGGGAAGGAGGGAGGAAGAGAAAGAAAGGCGATGAGACATGACAGGGAAGGAGGGAGGAAGAGAAAAAGAATGGTATCAAAGACTTTAAAACAAATGAAGAGATTTTTTTTTTTATTCACGTCGATCCTTCTACTATGTTCTGACGTCCCTGCTGGTATTGTGAAGGTGGAGAACAAGGTGCTGAGAGGTGCTCTTTAATCTGCCCAAGACCTGGGAGTGGGGACCCTGGTCAGGGAAGTGTGACTGATCTGTGTGATCCACTGACCACTGGTCACCATGTCGCAATGCTGAGGCAGTCAGCTGGAAGTTGTCAAGCCTGCTTAAACCCTGCCTGTTGACACCCCCTGTGCCCCGTGGAGTGGAAGAGCCATGAGTTGTGTGTTGGTGGGGGGATGGGTGTGTGTGTGTGTGTGTGTGTGTGTGTGTGTGTGTGTGTGTGTGTGTGTGTGTGTGTGTGTGTGTGTGTGTGTGTGTGTGTGTGTGGTGTAACGTGTTCCTGTGTGGAGTGATGGCCTAGAGGTAACGCGTCCGCCTTGGAAGCGAGAGAATCTGAGTGCGCTGGTTCGAATCACGGTTCAGCTGCCGATATTTTCTCCCCCTCTACTAGACCTTGAGTGGTGGTCTGGACGCTAGTCATTCGGATGAGACGATAAACCGAGGTCCCGAGTGCAGCATGCATTTAGCGCACGTAAAAGAACCCATGGCAACAAAAGGGTTGTTCCTGGCAAAATTCTGTAGAAAAATCCACTTCGATAGGAAAAAACAAATAAAACTACACGCAGGAAAAAGTACAAAAAAATGGGTGGCGCTGTAGTGTAGCGACGCGCTCTCCCTGGGGAGAGCAGCCCGGATTTCACACAGAGAAATCTGTTGTGATAAAAAGAAATACAAATACAAATACCGAGGACCATTGAGCTGATGGGAAAAGTCCAGTCTGGGGAACGACACTGTCTCAGAACGGTGGCCCAGCGGTTATCCGCCCCAACAGGAAGAGAGTGTCCACAGGTTCGAGTCCCTCAACGGACCGGGATTTCTATTCCCATCTCGTCCTTCCATTGTATCTAAAGTGGTGGTCTTGGTGCTGGTCCTTCGGACAAGGCGATAGACCGAGGTCCCGTGTGTGTAAGTGCAGCATGCGCTCAGAGCATTTCACAGAACCCACGGCAACAAACAGGTTGTCCTTGGCAAGATTCTGTAGAACAAAATCCACTTTGCTAGCAAAACAAATACACCTGTTGACAGAAGAAAAGGGGTGGCACTGCACTGTGGCGACGCGCCCTATCCGGAGAGAGCAGCCAGAATTTCACGCAGAGAGTTCTGTGTTGATAAAAAGTAATGCAATAAAAAAAATAATAAATAAACGTTGTTAAAAAAAAACCTACACAAAATGCAATACAGTACACGAAGTTACGTGTTCTCATGAATGTATTTCTTCATTTAAAAAAAAAAAAAAAAAAAAAAGCATACGTGTTCACACGAATGTATTTTTACGTCATTCAAAACAAAACAACGAACATTATACACCACGTCAGAATAAACCCTAGCGAAAGAAGAGAAGGAAGGCACTTTGGAAGACACCATAAGAATGAACTGACTGACCCCTAACGTCAAGTTATTCAGGGCTGGGGTCTTGGTTCGCTGAAGGTTGCTTTGTTCGAGAGGGGTGAGTTGAGGGTGAGACATGCCTTGGTTAGGATTCCACACGTTAGCTCTGGGGAGTTGTCACTGGCATATGCACTGCTTCCAAGTCATGTCAGCAGCTCAAAGACAGAATCTGAAAGACCGCATTATCTGTTACATTTTTTTGTTGTTGCTGCTGGTCCTCACTGGACACGATAACGATCAAAAAGAAGACAGCAGTATGTCTGTCACCTTGTCACTGGTACTGTACCGTGTGGAACCCTAAACACGTCCCACGTGAAGGTCGAGGCGACCCAGGGTCACCCACCAAAGGCCGAGAATTCTGTTTGCTGTCTTGTCCTAAGAAACATGGTGACATGGGCTTGGTGATGAAGTCATGCTGTGAATTGCCTTCACGGAGTGTACGTACAACATTGATTCCATGTTCATCATTGTTCGCATTTGAGTGTGTGTGTGTATGTGTGTGTGTGTGTGTCTGTCTGTCTGTCTGTGTCTGTGTTTCTCTGTGTGTTTCTGTGTCTGTGTGTGAGTGTGCCCCTTTCTGTGCGAATATGTCAGGGAATGAGGGCGGGAATAGGTCTTCCTTTTTCATTGTATGGCTGTTCCCATTCGGTACTGATATTAATTTCCGTCTTCTTCATCATCATCTTCTTCTTCTCCTCCTCCACCTTCTTCTTCTTCTTCTGCTACTGCTGCTTCTTCTCCTACTTCTTATTCTCCCCCCCCCCCCATCCCTAGATATTCATATCTACTCTTTCTCCTCGTCCTTCTGTCTCGGAACGGGGATGGGTGGTGTGGGTGAAGCGGGGCTGATGATGAGATCAGATCAAAGTGACTGACACAAATGTAAGTGTTTGGACCCCCACCCCATTTTTCTCTCTTCTCCCACCCCATCTCAGCCTGCTAACACGTATGTGTACAGCATGTCCACTAGGAGTGTTTGGGGAAGTCAGCATGACGTCAGGTGTGTTGGGAAGTCAGCATGACGTCAGGTGTGTCGGGGAGGCAGCATGACGTCAGGTGTGTCGGGAAGTCAGCATGACGTCAGATGTGTCGGGATTTCAGCATGACGTCAGGTGTGTCGGAAAAGTCTGCATGACGTCAGGTGTGTCGGAAAAGTCTGCATGACGTCAGGTGTGTCGGAAAAGTCTGCATGACGTCAGGTGTGTCGGAGAGTCAGCATAACGTCAGGTATATCGGGATTTTAGCATGACGTCAGGTGTGTCGGGAAGTCAGCATGACGTCACGTTTACTGGGAATTCGGCATAAAGTTGCAGGCCTGTGCTCAAGGCGGCCTCTATGAGATGCTGAATGATGTCAGCAAATGTCAACGGCCGTCACGTCCATTCGTCTTGATGGTAGAGTACACACATGGTGCATGCTGGGGGTTGTTTGAATACACACACACCCTCATCCCCGCCCCAACCCCAACTTCCCCGTCACTAATGAAAAGATCAAGAACACCCCCACACACGCTCTCTCTCTCTCTCTCTCTCTCTCTCTCTTGGCTTACCTTCATGTGGGGACAAACACGGCCAGTTACTTCTGAAAACTTCCCCAGTCTGCCGACACACACTGACACACCACCCCCATCCCTCTCTCCCACCACCCTTTCTCACCCTTTCACCTTTCCTCCTCCACCACCCCGCATGCTGCGGCACGTCAGTTGCAGAGTGTGGTCGTCCACAGCGCTGTCAACATGCTGGCACATGCAACATCTTCGTATCGTGGTCAGATCGCATTGCGACAGGGAACAGGGGGGTGTGGGGGGGGGCAGTTGTTATTGATGGATGGCAAAGCCAAGAATAGTTAGAACGGACAGATTTTTGTGGGTTTTTTTCTTGAAGTTAACTAAAGAAAACATGCCTTTTCGTTTTAGCAGTAAAATGCTCAAGATGTCCAGCAGCTTCCTTTCAAAAAATGGTGCCCATGTGGGAAAGAGAAAGGGGTGGGGGGAGTGGAGATTTGGAGAGGGAGAACTAACAACATATGTCAATGTCGTCAGTATCGGCGGATTCGTCGGGGGCTGTTGTTTGGGGGACGTGGTGGCGGTCTCCACTCTGGGAGGGACGCTCACTCAGTCTGGCTCCGCGACTAAGCCATTATTGTCGTTAGTAGGGGGCTTAGTAGGTGGTGTCCTAAGTACGTAAAATCAGAACAGGCACCACTGAACACCACCGAAGTGACTCAGCAGCAGTGCAGGGTCTCCTCTGGTGTGTGGCCTCCTGGCGACCTAACATCGATGGTTCCCTGTGAACTGCGACGGACGAACCCGGGTGTGGCCGTGTATGGGGGAATCTAAATGAGCGGCGTGGGAGTAATGCCACTGAAACGGTGCAGATGATGGGGCAGCAAAAAAAAAAAAAAAAAAAAAAATCAACAATTTTTTAATTCCCCATCATTCACCCATCCATTCCACAAATCTTACATTCATTCATCAACATCTTTCTGCTGTGGTCGTTATACAGGGTTACCTGCAAATGGACAGGAAAAGAGAAATGAAAAGCGTGATGGAAACATGCAACAATGTTGGCAATGACATAATGTTGTAAAATGCATAGAGCTTCAAGAATATGCGCTGTAGTGAAACATCTTAATAAATACATAAACAAATAAGTAAATAAATAAACATTTCTTGAGACAATACGGATAAATTATGTGACGGATGTCTTCACATTCCTTTTAAAGAAATGCTATATCAATGTATTACTGATTTTTTTTTCTTCATTTATTTTTTGCCTCTATTCATTTTTTAAACTATGCAGCTCTTTTTTTCCAACAAAGTGAGTCGTATTTATAGATTCTGAACAAGCAACACATATATGACTGTCGGACAACTTAGAGCATATAAATCAGTGGCTTAGTTTCTAAACAACTCCCAAGTGAGAACTGAGACAAAGCTTAAATAAATGTGAAAAGAAAACAGTCCGTTTTACGAAATACATTCAGATAGGCACACGAAATGTCGGACAAATAAGTACACAAAATGAGAGACATCTTTTTCCTCTCTTAAAATGTTAAAGGTCCCATAGTCTTTGACAATCATCTGTCTTTGATTTTGATTTGTATTTGAATTTCTTTGTATCTCAAGGCCTGACTAAGCGCGTTGGGTTACGCTGCTGGTCAGGCATCTGCTTGGCAGATGTGGTGTAGCGTATATGGTTTTGTCCGAACGCAGTGACGCCTCCTTGAGCTACTGAAACTGAAACTGTATCACAACAGATTTCTCTGTGTGAAATCCGGGGCTGCTCTCCCTGGGGAGAGCGTGTCGCTATACTACAGCGCCACACTTTTGTTGTTTGGGGTTTTTTTTTTGTTTTCTTTTGTATTTTTTCCTGCGTGCAGTTTTATTTGTTTTTACTATCGAAGTGGATTTTTCTACAGGATTTTGCCAGGAACAACGCTTTTGTTGCCGTGGGTTCTTTTACGTGCGCTAAGTGCATGCTGCACACAGGACCTTGGTATATCGTCTCATCCGAATGACTAGCGTCCAGACCACCACTCAAGGTCTAGTGGAGGGGGAGAAAATATCGGCGGCTGAGCCGTGATTCGAACCAGCGCGCTCAGATTCTCTCGCTTCCTAGGCGGACGCGTTACCTCTAGGCCATCACTCCACTCAAATGTCCCTCTCTTAATCAACAGTTAAATGTCCCATAGGCTTTGACAATCATCTGTCCATCTGTTAATAAAAAGTTAAATGTCCCATAGCCTTTGACAATCATCTGTCCCTCTGTTAATCAAAAGTTAAATGTCCCATCGTCTTTGACAATCATCTGTCCCTCTGGTAATCAAAAGTTAAATGTCCCATAGCCTTTGACAATCATCTGTCCCTCTGTTAATCAAAAGTTAAATGTCCCATAGCCTTTGACAATCATCTGTCCCTCTGTTAATCAAAAGTTAAATGTCCCATCGTCTTTGACAATCATCTGTCCCTCTGTTAATCAAAAGTGAAATGTCCCATCGTCTTTGACAATCATCTGTCCTTCTGTTAATCAAAAGGGAAATGTCCCATAGTCCTTGACAATTATCTGTCCTTCTGGTAATCAAAAGTTAAATGTCCCATCGTCTTTGACAATCATCTGTCCCTCTGTTCATCAAAAGTTAAAGGTCCCATCGTCCTTGACAATCATCTGTCCATCTGTTAATCAAAAGTTAAATGTCCCATCGTCTTTGACAGTCATCTGTACCTCTGGTAATCAAACGTTAAATGTCCCGTCGTCTTTGACAGTCATCTGTACCTCTGGTAATCAAACGTTAAATGTCCCGTTGTCTTTGACAATCATCTGTACCTCTGGTAATCAAAAGTTAAATGTCCCGTCGTCTTTGACAATCATCTGTCCCTCTGGTAATCAAACGTTAAAGGTCCCATCGTCTTTGACAATCATCTGTCCCTCTGGTAATCAAAAGTTAAAGGTCCCATCGTCTTTGACAATCATCTGTCCCTCTGTTAATCAAAAGTTAAAGGTCCCATCGTCTTTGACAATCATCTGTCCCTCTGGTAATCAAAAGTTAAAGGTCCCATCGTCTTTGACAATCATCTGTCCCTCTGGTAATCAAAAGTTAAAGGTCCCATCGTCCTTGACAATCATCTGTCCCTCTGGTAATCAAAAGTTAAAGGTCCCATAACCTTTTACGGCCAGTGGGGCAGTCAATTCAAATCCACTGTGTCTGAGGCTCGGTGTAGGAGAGCGGGACCCATTCCTCTGCGAAATTCTGCCGCTTCCCTCCAGGAAGGAGAAAGGTAACTGGTGGTTGCTGCACTGTTGGTTCCATCGATCGATCAGTTGTGCTGGTCACTACCTGATGACCTGTGGTGATGACTGGCGAAGCGGTCGGTATAGAGTCAGAGGTGGACGGTTGTGACTGCTCCATCCCCCATCTCCTCCTCCTCCTCCTCTTCCCCTCCTCTCACCTCCTTATTACCTCCCATCCCCAAGTCCCGGACTTCCATCATCTGTGCAAAAATGTTAGCAGCTGACTGTAGTAAGCGTGGCAGCCCCAGTGGGGGGAAAAAAAAAGAGATAATGCTGCCGACCTGTCTGCTTGCTTACTCCCATGAGTATTCATAGACATCCGCACAAAGAAAAACGAAGTGTCCGCTTTGGCAATGACTGGAACTGTGGGTCGCTGTTTCGCAGTCTGTTTAAACCATTCCCTCCCCCAAGTGCCCCCCCCACACACACACACACACCCTCCCACCGCCCATCCATGCACATACGCACCACAATAACACACGCTCTCTCTCTCTCTCTCACACACACACACACACACACACACACGCACACGGAAGGACGGAAAGGACAGAGGGAGGACATGCCCATACTCGTCTTGCTGTGGTGCTGACGACACAAGGTGTTCAGCCGGTGGCTGGCATCGATCCGGCTGATTGAACTGCTAGTGATTTATGGTCACACCTGATTGAACTGCTAGTGATTTATGGTCACACCTGATTGAACTGCTAGTGATTTAGCTTCGCACCTCTTCTTTTCCTACCAGCTCTGGCTCTGTGATAGCAGCAGTCGGGGAGGGGTGGGGGAGGAGGAGTGAGGGGCGACACGGATATGGGATGCAGGGGGCGAGGGGTGGGGGGGGGGGGGAGGAGGGAAGAAAAGAGAGGGGTGGTGGAAAGAGGACGGGCTTGGGAGATGGGGGAGAAAGAAAGGAGATGGTGAGGGGTGGGGGTGAGGTGGTGAGGAGAAGAAAGGAGGAGGGGGAGGGGGGATGATGGGGATGGGGGAGGAACAGAGGAGAAGAAAGGAGGAGGGGGATGATGGGGATGGGGGAGGAACAGAGGAGAAGAAAGGAGGAGGAGGGAGGGGGATGATGGGGATGGGGGAGGAACAGAGGAGAAGAAAGGAGGAGGAGGGTGGGGGATGATGGGGATGGGGGAGGAACAGAGGAGAAGAAAGGGGGAGGGGGATGATGGGGATGGGGGAGGAACAGAGGAGAAGAAAGGAGGAGGGGGAAGGGGATGATGGGGATGGGGGAGGAACAGAGGAGAAGAAAGGAGGAGGGGGATGGGGATGGGGGAGGAACAGAGGAGAAGAAAGGAGGAGGGGGAGGGGGATGATGGGAATGGGGGAGGAACAGAGGAGAAGAAAGGAGGAGGGGGGGAGGGGGAGGGGGATGATGGGGGAGGAACAGAGGAGAAGAAAGGAGGAGGGGGATGGGGATGGGGGAGGAACAGAGGAGAAGAAAGGAGGAGGGGGAGGGGGATGATGGGGATGGGGGAGGAACAGAGGAGAAGAAAGGAGGAGGAGGGGGAGGGGGGATGATGGGGATGGGGGAGGAACAGAGGAGAAGAAAGGAGGAGGGGGAGGGGGATGATGGGGATGGGGGAGGAACAGAGGAGAAGAAAGGAGGAGGAGGGGGAGGATGGGGATGGGGGAGGAACAGAGGAGAAGAAAGGAGGAGGGGGTGGGGGGATGATGGGGATGGGGGAGGAACAGAGGAGAAGAAAGGAGGAAGTGGAGAATGGTGGGGTAGTTTTATGGCTCCAGAATGACATGAATATTTGGTCGCTCTCTTCCCAGTACTTTTTTTTTTTTTCTTGTTTACTATTCACACTTTCCCATTCCTGTTCGTTGTTTAAATTACGCTGTCGAAAGTACTGCACATCATTTCCACCATTATCATTAGTATGTTGATTTTTGTTTGATGTTTGACAGTTTTTGTTTACATGCAATAATTATAAAAACAGGAGAGGCATGGCCTTCAAGACTAACTTGTGATACACTTGAAAAAATGAAATAATAACTAAATCAATATAATCGTTAAAATGTGTTCTCTATTTGTTATAAAGCTTCGGGTAAAAAAAATAATAAATAAAAGGCCTGAGCGCATATTCGAACCCAGCATGTTCGGGTGGGAAGAAATTATCTCAGTCACTGCACTATTGCGGATCTATCAACGACGTTCAAAAATAGATGTACGACAGGTTTTGTCATACTCGCCGGGAAAGTACGACACCATCGATTCAATTTCTCTTTTATGTTAATTCTATTTAATTGAGTATCCACTTTGAAATATTCATATGCAGTAAACACGTCGGTGGTGTAGTATGTGCCACTGAATGTTCTGTCCAGAATTTGTATTACTGTTCTTTTAATTGCGAACACGAAAAAAAAACAAGATCTGCCCAGCCCAGCCTAGAAAAGGATGGCTGAAACTCAGTGAAACGGTGGATTCAATTTTTGACTCACTTGTGTAAACAAAGTGAGTCTATGTTTTAACCCGGTGTTCGGTTGTCTGTGTGTGTGTGTGTGTGTGTGTGTGTGTGTGTGTGTGTGTGTCCGTGGTAAACTTTAACATTGACATTTTCTCTGCAAATACTTTGTCAGTTGACACCAAATTTGGCATAAAAATAGGAAAAAATCAGTTCCTTCCAGTCATCTTGTTTAAAACAATATTGCACCTATGGGATGGGCACAAAAAAATAAAAAAGAAGCCTAATTAATATGCAAACTGCATTTACTGTTATATTTATATTTTGTGTATTCTCTAAACTTGGCACTTTGACCTCTTATTCTGACACAACAAGAAGAGGAGTCATTATTATCATTTATTGTTCAAACAGGAACTTCTTTTGCAAAGCATGGATTTTTTATTTATTTTGCAAACGTTTTGGTGCAGATAGTAAAAAAGGGAAATTACTCTGTAATAATGCTAGGGGACTTAATTTATCACAAGTGAGTCTTGAAGGCCTTGCCTCTCTTGTTCTTTTATGTTCATTCTAGTTAATTCAGTGTCAACATTAGAATATTCATACGCAGTCAACACGTCGACGGTGTATATAGTGTCGCTGTATGTGTTCTGTCAGAATTTGTATTTCTTTCCTTTTAATTGCCAACAACGAAAACCTAGGTCACGCCGTAGTCTTGCCAAGCATCGCCAATGCTACTGTAACTGAGATGCGGTAATATAGTGTTTTCGGAATCCGGAAACAGCCTCAATGAAATAAATCGTTAAAGATACGGGAAACACGGCTTAATTCGGGAGACTTACAATCTATTATTGGTATGACTGAAGATTTTTTACCTCCTATTTCTAAGTCAAATTTGGTATTGACAGACCAAGTATTTCCAGAGAAAATGGAAATGTTAAAGTTTACCACGGACACACACACACACACACACACACACACACACACACACACACACACACACACACACACACACACACACACACACAGAGGCAACCGAACACTGGGTTATCACACAGACTCACTTTGTTTTCACAAGTGAGTTTAAAAAGAAGAAGATCAAGAACAAAAAACTAGGAACAGGTCACTTCCTCAACCAGGCTGTGGGCATGAAAGCAAATGTATTCTCACTTCTATTGCGTATTTCACATTGTTTGGGGGAAAGGAGGAGGCGGTAGTCAACACAGATCGTCATTTTCTCTTGGCAACATATCGATGTGAAAGGATCGTGTGTGTGTGTGTGTGTGTGTGTGTGTGTGTGTGTGTGTGTGTGTCCTCATTTAAAAGTAGGTAACCGTAGATTTAGACTCTCTCTCTCTCTCTCTCTCTCTCTCTCTCTCTCTCTCTTCAACACGCACGCCCGCGCACACACACACACACACACACACACACACACACACACAATCACACAATCACACACATATATGTATGTATGTACGATGCTGATATGGATACTTATATAACGCCTGTCCTCGCTTTACAAACTCTGGGTCATTTGCACAACAGACTGTCTTCCTGGGTAGAGCCGACTGACAGCTGCCATTGAGCGCTCATCATTTGTTTCAAGTGTCGATCAATCAGGTTTCAGGCACGCACGCAAATGCTCATACAGACAGGTAAGATTTTACGTGTATGTCCAATTTGTTTATCTACCCTGCATTCTAGCATTCCGGTGGTGGGGGGTGGGGGAGGGGGCCGGGGGGGGTGAATACTGGGTATGTTCTTGTTTCCATAACCCATCGAACGCTGACATGGATTATGGGTATACACACGAAGAGGGTTCCGGCACTAGCAGGTCTGCACATAATCATGTTGACCTGGGAGATTGGAAAATTTTCCACCTTTTACCCACAAGGCGCCGAATCCGGGACCCTCAGATTGAAAGTCCAATGATTTTACCACTCGGCTAATGCGCCCGTGTGTGTGTGTGTGTGTGTGTGTGTGTGTGTGTGTGTGTGTGTGTGTGTGTGTGTGTTGTTGTTGTTGTTGTTGTTGTTGTTGTTGTTGTTGTTGTTGTTGTTGTTGCTATTGTTGTTGGTGGTGATGATGTTGTTGTTATTGTCATAAAATCAGGATAATTTTTTTTAAAAAAACAATCACATGGCCCACCTTCCGTCTGCACCAAAAGAGAGAAATGCAAAGACGGATTAGAAAGTAATAACAGCAAATCAGGGATTCAGATAAGAAAAACGACTGAACTGGCTGGTTCTCTTTGAGTCGCATGCCAGTGGAAACGAATCGGCAATGGAGTGACCCAACCCACCCCCTACTCTCTCTCTCTCTCTCTCTCTCTCTCTCTCTCTCTCTCTCTCTCTCTCTCTCTCTCTCTCTCTCTCTCTCCAATCACTACCAC
>NC_134876.1:93592585-93595085 GCF_041734735.1 Babylonia areolata
TTTTTATAAAGCGCTGTGATACAAGCATGGGCAAGCTCTAAGCTCTTTTCAAATCCATAACTTAAAGTGAAACGATAAAGCACATAAAAAAAATAGTAAAAACATATAAACTTGTAGTTGTCGTAGTAGTACTTGCAGTTGCTGTTCTTGTTGTTGTTGATGTTGTTCATTTTGTGTGCTAGCAACAGTAACAGTACATTAGTAGTAACAACGAGGTAGCGTGGCAGAGACGGGTAGGCGATGGACATCTCATCCAATGTTCAGCAGAGAGCAAGGTTCCAGGCCACTGTTCGGTATTGTGTCGTGCCCTTGCTTGGGATAAGTGCTTGAATCCGAGTTTTCCTCACTCCACCCATGTGTGGATGGGTACCTGACTTCCACTGGGGAAGGTTGACACGGCGGAAAGGGAAAACAGTGTCCCATCCTTCCTATGGCGGGCCCTGGACACAGTGGATAGGAATTCACTGCCCCGATGGCCGCAGAAGACTATGGAACTTTTAATCTCCTTTTTGTTGATATAACAATAGTAATGATAGTACTGGGGGTAATCATTTCGTTTGTACATAAAAGACAAGGACTTCTGGAAACTACATCACACATAAATTTAATAAACAGTGATTGTTGTGGGTTTGTTTGTTTCTTTTTTTTGGGGGGGGGGGGGGGGGGCAAGGGGGTGCAGGGGGGTCGGGGGGAGTGGGGATGTAACTTGGCCAGCGTTGGGATGGTTCTCAAAGGCCAACTAGCCCCCAAGGCTGCAGCACTAAGAGCCAGTGCAACCTTGCCTCCTAGTTTGAGAGTCATAGTCCTTTACAAAAGACTTAAGCTGTAAATGAGTTTCCATTTGCAATCGAAGAAACCATTGATAATACAAAGCTCTCACTTTGCTGTTGGAAAGGTCATCATTGCCGTAACTAATTCACACTGTCCAGTCAACACACCCCATGCCCCCAGTGACGGATGTACAGGGTGATACCCATCACTAATTCACGCTGTCCGGTCTTCACCTGTACCCTCACTCCCTCACTGATCAATAGTTCTGTCACACCTGGAGACTGGTAGGCAAAGATCAAAGAAAGATAAAGAGGACTTCCGAGTATCCTCCCCAGACAGAGTGTATGGCTGTGGGCCACTCAAGAGTCACCTGTCCAGTTTTCTGCTCTGTGAAAGTGTAAGACTGTTGTTTTTAACTCTCTCCATACGAACGGCGAAAGAGACGATGTTAACAGCGTTTCACCCCAATTACTACCATCAAAATATTGCAAGCGGAAGGCTCTTATACTGAAGAGGTGAATGTTGACAAAGAATACCACAATTCTGACGACGGAAGCTAAAGGCTGGGTCATTCAGACACCCACTGGACATCCGAGGGGTCTGTGTAGAGGAGAAGAGAGGACTGGCCGTACTGAGTGAGTTAATTAAAGAAACGTTGATGTGGTCCGTGTTTTTTCTCTTCTGTTGCCTTTTGTGCATCCTCCAACCTCCTATATTTCCCGTTTTCTCTTTCAGTCTTTAAACATTTTCTCTTCTTCTGAAAGCTAAACAGAACACGAAAGTAAGACAGCAGGTGTACAAAATCAGTCAAATTTGTCTGTATGATTTCCTAATGAATGATAAAATTTCCGTTCTTTAATGTTTTATGACCGCTTACACATGTCTGGGTTTTTGTCTGTTCTAAGGTCTAAGGTCCCTAGACGTTGTGCGTCTTTCACTCGCATTCTTTCAGTCACTCTTCTTTTTCACGCCACAGTTGATAGGCACCGTTCTTCTTTTTTTTTCTATTTACCGTTTTCTTCTTCTTCTTTTTTTTTTCTTTTTTTTTTTTTTTTTTTTTTACATCTCTACGCATTCTTCATTGGTGTTATTTTGTGGCAATTACAATAAACGTGTTGTTGGGTTTTTTTAAACATGGATATTTGATCTGATGATTGATGTACGTAGAATGTGAAGTTATGTCTGACTTATATATATATATATATATAATGATCTAGTGTATCAATGTTATTTTTAATTAAAGAAGATAAATTATAATTCAAATAAGGTAAGTAAAGGTTATATGTGGTAAACCTGACGACTGCTTTGTGATGTCTGTGCTATGCTGAGCGGCCAGGTAATTCAGAGACAAACAATGTCTCCAGTAGAATGAGAGATCCGATGGTGCAAGCAGCTGGTTATTCTGAACACTGCAGTGAACCCTTCTGAGCACTAGAAGGAACCATACACCTAAACACTCTGATAAGATATGCTTCAGCGATCATGAGCACCTACCACGGAATGTGTGTGTGTGAAACGCAGTGCGGGTTATAGTCACCACACCTCCACCAGACACTTGTATATAGGTCATCTTAGATTTCAGCACACACACACACACACACACACACACACACACACACACACACACACACGCACACACACACACACACACACACGCACGCACGCACACACACACACACACACACACACACACACACGCACGCACACACACACACACACACACACACAC
>NC_134876.1:93597585-93600085 GCF_041734735.1 Babylonia areolata
CTGAGACAGTCTGGCTGTGTTAATGTCGGCCTGTCTGTGACAGTCTGGCTGTGTTAATGTCGGCCTGTCTGGGACAGTCTGGCTGTGTCAATGTTGGCCTGTGTGGGACAGTCTGGCTGTGTTAATGTCGGCCTGTCTGGGACAGTCTGGCTGTCTTAATGTCGGCCTGTCTGTGACAGTCTGGCTGTGTTAATGTCGGCCTGTCTGGGACAGTCTGGCTGTGTCAATGTTGGCCTGTGTGGGACAGTCTGGGTGTGTTAATGTTGGCCTGTCTGGGACAGTCTGGCTGTGTCAATGTTGGTCTGTGTGGGACAGTCTGGCTGTGTTAATATCGGCCTGTCTGGGACAGTCTGGCTGTGTTAATATCGGCCTGTCTGGGACAGTCTGGCTGTGTTAATATCGGCCTGTCTGGGACAGTCTGGCTGTGTTATTATCGGCCTGTCTGGGACAGTCTGGCTGTGTTAATGTCGGCTTGTCTGGGACAGTCTGGCTGTGTTATTATCGGCCTGTCTGAGACAGTCTGGCTGTCTTAATGTTGGCCTGTCTGGGACAGTCTGGCTGTGTTAATGTTGGCCTGTCTGGGGCAGTCTGGCTGTGTCAAGGTCGGCCTGTCTGAGACAGTCTGGCTGTGTTAATGTTGGCCTGTCTGTGACAGTCTGGCTGTGTTAATATCGGCCTGTCTGGGACAGTCTGGCTGTGTTGATGTGGGCTTATCTGTGACAGTCTGGCTGTGTTGATGTCGGCTTATCTGTGACCGTCTGGGTTTGTTAATGTTGGCCTGTGACAGTCTGGCTATGTTAATGTCGGCCTATCTAGCTGTACGTTCTGTCACAGGATGGCTGTGTTAATGTCGACTATCTTGTGGCCACAGCAACAACGACAAACACGACCAAACTGAATACACAATCTGTTCGTTCTGAAGTCTGTAAAAAAAAATAAAAAAATAAAAAATTTTTTTTTTTAAACTGGAGGGCATCTTGAGTCACTGAAGCTGAATGGACTAACACAAAGCCACAGTGAGCGTGGCGTTAGTTCTGTGGTGTGTAAAACTGAATGGGTATTGTGTCTTCCTTACGTCATCACACACCACACAGTGCAGATATAACACAAGGGGCTGTGGTCTGGAACTCAGTGAAAGGCCACCACCTCCCTCCTCCCCACCTTAACTGCCCCCCTCCGTCTTCCCACCTACACAATTATAATCCACCACAGCCCTCCGTCTCCCACCCACACTCTACAAACACTTGACACTGACACAGACACCGTGATTGTTCTCTGGTCCGGAACTGTACTTCTGCACAAAAAAAAATATATATATCTGAGTGCTCAGTGTGTGTGTGTGTGTGTGTGTGTGTGTGTGTGTGTGTGTGTGTGTGTGTGTGTGTGTGTGTGTGTGTGTGTTCGTTCTTTAGTTTAACGCCTTTTCACTGTAAGTGATATTAGACGAGGGAAGGAAAAACTCGAGTGGGAGGAGGGGGAGGGGGGGGAATTACTGTGTACGCATACGAGTAAGTGAAAGTGTGTGTGTGTGTGTGTGTGTGTGTGTGTGTGTGTGTGTGTGTGTGTGTGTGTGTGTGTGTGTGAAAATTATTGATTTAAGTTTTGTTTAAAAAAACAAAAAAACATAACAATATAACATATTTCAAATGAAAAACTAACAACTATAACAGCGAACCAACTGGACTATTTAACAAGGAGTTGAAAAAGTGTGTGTGTGTGTGTGTGTGTGTGTGTGTGTGTGTGTGTGTGTGTGTGTGTGTGTGTGTGTGTGTGTCTGTGTGTGAGTGTGTGTGTGTGTTTACAAAAGGCATTAATGAAAAGGAAAAAAAAAGGGGGGGAGGGGTGGACGAAGTGGGTGAAGTGTCATCGACACAAGTGTCACTGAGGTGACAGAGAACGAACCCACCAGACGTTTTGTTTTCAGCTCTTGGTATGTCAATCATTGGCAAAGCCTTCTAGAAACAACGCGCTGAATACTCAGCCAGGTATTTTGTGTAGGCATTCTCTCTCTCTCTCTCTCTCTCTCTCTCTCTCTCTCTCTCTCTCTCTCTCTCCCTCCTTATTTGTCCATTGTGCACAAATGCAGAAGAAAACGAATTACATTTCATGTTTTGTTGTCCAAAGTTATGTGAACTAAGGTATAATTTCATACCCCAGATATATTACTCTCAGCCTTCTATGTTTAAACTAGTTTTGCTTATGACGTCACGTCGTGAAGAAGTCAGACAGTTTGCAACTTATCTACATAAAGCATTTAAAATCCGGTCATTTAGTTGTTCCTGATTGTCAGTCTAGGTATTGTTTTGTTTTATTGTATCATATAATGTATGTCATAATGTTTTCGAAATACGTTTACACACCACCCCTTCATAAGGGGCTAACGCCTTTTTTTAATAAACCATCCGAATCCGAATCTCCCTCTCTCTCTCTCTCTCTCTCTCTCTCTCTCTCTCTCTCTCTCTCTCTCTGCATGTAGAGGAAAGAGGAGACAACCCCAGCA
>NC_134876.1:93610085-93627585 GCF_041734735.1 Babylonia areolata
TGTCTACCACGCTCAGCAGTGAATAGTGGGGTTTGCCGAAAACGGATAAATACCGTGGCATTGATCTGTGATTGTTGTGTTATTGATCCAGTCTCAGGCTGGCTATTGCTTCCTGCTGATACAACTGACACTGACAGTACAGTGGCCCTTGTTTGGCCTTTTCCTTCACTTGGTCTCTAGCGGATAGGCGGGGGGTGGGGCGGGGGGGAGGGACGGGGGGGAGGGGCGAGGGGGGGACGGAGTAGGGGGGCTGGAGGGGGGCTCTGGGACACTTGCGGGGGGATGAGGGGGGGGGAGGTCATTGCCCTTTAGTCCGTCAGATCGGATCATTCTTTGTTTCCCACGTGTCTGACGAAGAGCACACCTTGTTAAACATTTGAGATACACTGTTGCTGGACAGCTCAAACGTCTTTGCACAACCGTTTGTTTTCGTCGAACAAAAACATTACAGATATGCACATTTCGCATGTATGCTCATTCGTTCTCAGAGCAACCTGAATTTCCAAGGGAGGGGGTTGTTGTTTGTTTTGTTGTTGTTGTTGTTGTTGTTGTATGATATTAGACTTCAGCTGGTGACTTCGTGATGATTTGCTTAGAGCAAAATGCTGAATAAGTTAACACAGGACTACGTGAATGCTGATAAGATTGAATGAAATTGTGAACAGGAAAAAGCCCGACTTTTAACTCTCTCTGAATATGTCACCGCAAAGTTTCCCTCACGTTTGTGACATTGGTATACGAATTGGGACCAGGTCATTTTCCCGTTCATTCAGCTACTATCCGTCATGTGTCACTGACGTTAGTTTTCCATGCATTACTGGCGTTCTTTTTCAATATACGGCTGATATTCTTCGCTTGCGTTCATTTTCTATGCATCGCTAACATTTGTTTTCTATGCACCGCTGATGTTAATTTGACGTTCATCCCTTTCACCTGTTCACCTCTGCCACCTGTTCACCCCTCTCACCTGTTCACCTCTGCCACCCGTTCACCCCTCTCACCTGTTCACCTCTGCCACCAGTTCACCCCTCTCACCAGTTCACCCCTCTCACCTGTTCACCTCTGCCACCTGTTCACCCCTCTCACCTGTTTACCTCTGCCACCTGTTCACCCCTCTCACCTGTTTACCTCTGCCACCTGTTCACCCCTCTCACCTGTTCACCTCTGCCACCAGTTCACCCCTCTCACCTGTTCACCCCTCTCACCTGTTCACCTCTGCCACCTGTTCACCCCTCTCACCTGTTCACCCCTCTCACCTGTTCACCTCTGCCACCTGTTCACCCCTCTCACCTGTTCACCTCTGCCACCTGTTCACCCCTCTCACCTGTTCACCCCTCTCACCTGTTCACCTCTGCCACCTGTTCACCCCTCTCACCTGTTCACCCCTCTTACCTGTTCCCCTCTGCCACCAGTTCACCCCTCTCACCTGTTCACCCCTCTTACCTGTTCCCCTCTGCCACCTGTTCACCCCTCTCACCTGTTCACGCCTCTCACCTGTTCACCTCCTGCCACCAGTTCACCCCTCTCACCTATTCACCTCTGCCACCTGTTCACCCCTCTCACCTGTTTACCTCTGCCACCTGTTCACCCCTCTCACCTGTTCACCTCTGCCACCTGTTCACCCCTCTCACCTGTTCACCCCTCCCACCCGTTCACCCCTCTCACCTGTTCACCCCTCTCACCTATTCACCTCTGCGACCAGTTCACCCCTCTCACCTGTTCACCCCTCTTACCTGTTCCCCTCTGCCACCTGTTCACCCCTCTCACCTGTTCACCTCTGCCACCTGTTCACCCCTCTCACCTGTTCACCCCTCTCACCTGTTCACCTCTGCCACCTGTTCACCCCTCTCACCTGTTCACCCCTCTTACCTGTTCCCCTCTGCCACCAGTTCACCCCTCTCACCTGTTCACCCCTCTCACCTGTTCACCTCTGCCACCTGTTCACCCCTCTCACCTGTTCACCCCTCTCACCTGTCCACCTCCTGCCACCAGTTCACCCCTCTCACCTGTTTACCTCTGCCACCTGTTCACCCCTCTCACCTGTTCACCTCTGCCACCTGTTCACCCCTCTCACCTGTTCACCTCTGCCACCTGTTCACCCCTCTCACCTGTTCACCTCTGCCACCAGTTCACCCCTCTCACCTGTTCACCCCTCTCACCTGTTCACCTCTGCCACCAGTTCACCCCTCTCACCTGTTCACCCCTCTTACCTGTTCACCTCTGCCACCTGTTCACCTCTCTCACCTGTTCACCCCTCTCACCAGTCCACCCCTCTCACCTGTTCACCCCTCCCACCTGTTCACCTCTCTCACCTGTTCACCCCTCTCACCAGTCCACCCCTCTCACCTGTTCACCCCTCTCACCTGTTCACCCTTTTCACGTGTTCACCCTGTACACCTTCGTTACATATTCACCGTTCTTCCCCCTCAATCTTCATCCCTGTCACCTGTCACCTGTTCACACCGTCAACCCCTCTCACATGTTCAGCCTCCTCACCTGTTAACCCTGTACACCCTTGTTACATATTCACCCCCTCTTTCCTGTTCACCCTTCTCACTGTATACTCTTGTTGCATATTCACCCCCTCTTTCTTCTTCACCCATGTCCCCTGTTCAGTGTTCACCCCGTTAACACCTCTCACCTGTTCATCCTTCTCACCTGTTCTCACCTGTGTGCACGTGCAGGATGACCACGTCCGAAGTGTTCCGGCCCAGTGACGGCGACCTGCTGCTGCGTGACAACGTGGCCAATGGACTGACCTCAGGCCCTGACCTGTTCCGTCAGCGTCCGGCCACCCACAGCGGCTACCGCTTTGGTCAGCTGAGTCACAACTCCTTCTTCACCCGGCACAACCCCCACCCACACCGCGTCCGACACCTCAAAGGTGGGTCTGTGGGTTTTGCTTTGTCTGTGGATCTCGGGGTTGTTGGTGGGATCGTCGTTTGACACGTCTTGTGTGTGTGTGTGTGTGTGTGTGTGTGTGTGTGTGTGTGTGTGTGTGTGTGTGTGTTTGTTGTTGTTGTTGTTGTTGTTGTTGTTGTTGTTGTTTCTTGATCTTGTTCATTTTCTTCTTCTTCTTCTTCTCTTCGTTCTTTGTTCTTGTTCGTGTTCTTCTTTTTCTTCTCTACTCTTTCTCCATACCTCTTTCTCCTCCTCATTCTTCTTCTTCTCCCGTCTGCTTCTCCTCATTTCCCCCTTCCTCCGTCTCCTCCCCTTTTCTTCTTCTTCTTCTTCTTCTACTTATTCTTCTTCCTCCTCTTCCTCCTCCCGATCTCCCCACTTCTCTTTTTCCCCACATTCTCCTGCTCTTTCTTCTTCTTCTTCTTCTTCTTCTTCTTCTTCTTCTTCTTCTCCTCCTCCTCCTCCTCCTCCTCCTCCTCGGGTGTTTTTTCTTCACCTTAAAATGTCTAAAATTGTGGTAATATGCACAATATGTTTGTCACTCCCCTACCCCATCTCCGCCCCATCCCCCACGCCCCCTCAGGTCTGCTGGACGTGCCCATCTGCTCTGTCAACGATGACGGCTACTTCGCCAGCCCCCGCTACTCCCTGCAGTTCCCCCCGAACAGCTTCAACAACAGCAAGCTCAACCAATGGAAAGGCCGCATACCCGTCAACGCCATCAACGTCAACTCGCAGCTGCACCCCATCAACACCATCACCGGCCTCGACTACTTCAGCGGCCTTAACAGCTACCCCTGGAGGGAGCGGGCCGTTCCTAAAGTGGGCATGGGTAAGGGCCTTGCCTTTGGGTTTCAGAGGATGGGTAAGAAGGGAGCGTGTGTTTGGTTTAAATAATCTTTAATTATTCAACAATACACGTGATTACAATGCAATGAATGACAAGAGCATCAACAAGCTTAAAGCTTATACTGTGCTCACAACGTTGCACTTCAATTTTATCATGACGGCTGATGAACCATATTATCAATTGCATCAAATAACATTCATAAACAGTAAGTAATAAAATAATAAAATAAAACAAATAAACAGTACATAATATAGTAAAATAATGCTAATGTCAATATTAACATGAGATTGAATTTATTATCACCAGAGTAATCGGCCTGATAGAAGAGAAACACGAAGGGGAAAAAAAGAAGAAAATTTAGAAGAATGGTGGGTAAGGTGGTGAGGGAGGGGGAACAGAGAGGAGAGGAGAAATTCTGACAGATCATTGGCCAATCCATTCAACTTTGAATATTTGGTCAGTCAAATAAATCCAACATATATTTTACGAACAGAATCATGTTGTACCCTTTCTTCACAATACTTCCTAAGCTAAAATCTATTTGAATCGGAGATAAACTGGTGAACAGTTTGAAATATGAATATATTTGTGTGTTTGACGTCTGTCCGGTTTCAAACGACTGTGTCACTGGGGTGTGCAACTCAAATAGTGCTGCAGGGTTCACGAAAAGTTAAAGACAACTTGGAAACTTGCAATTTTTTTGAAAATCTCGGGGGCTTGTTAAAATGATGCTGAAATTTCGGCTAACAGTGGTGTAAGTAGCCTATGCAATGCGCATCACTCATAACCAGATGTGCTTCCTTACACTTGTACTACCAGTTTATACAAAAATTAACAGCTGCCGCTTATAAACAACTGAATTACTGTAATCTTCACAACGGGCTTGTGTACTCTGGCGGTGTTCTGTGGCAATATGATGAGAACTGACTGAAGTGTCGATGGGCTCTGAGAATGTTCTGTCTGGGCCAGTGTGGGTGATGTCCCCTAGCTGACGTCAGTCACGTGATGTTACAGTGCCGGTGACGGAAGCATGGCGGGACGAGTTGAAGCGCTTCACGGACCAGCTAGGGGACGTCAATCTGGGCAAGGATCCGGCCAGGGATTGTCTGCCCAAGGTGGGTGGCGAGAGACTGGGGCCAGATGGTGCCTGTGTCCATAGTGTTGTGAAAAACGTTGTCTGTTCAAGGTGGGAGCAGAGTCGCGGGTGAATAGGGGAAGTTGGTAGGGCTTATGTCCATCGTGTGATGAAAACACTGTGTTATGATGTGTTCGTCCCTGGTTGTGTCCTAAGTTTTGCAGACTGATACCTTCAATTTCTAGAGAAAAAAAGTGTTTCTTTCCAATTTGGAATTTATAAAGATGATTAAAAGATTTTTTTCAAGTGATTAAACGGTGATAAAAAAACACAACATCGAAATAAAGATATAAACCCCAGTTTCATACACTATTTTCAAAGAGTATACCGCTGTAAGAGGTTGTTTTATCGTAACTTTCTTCGTAATATTCATGGGCAGTTTATAGATTATTTTGTGCTTTGAACGTGTGTATGCATTTTCAGAATTTTATGTTGGGGTAGGGGCGGGCGACCGAAGGGTGTATGATGGAGCCTAAGTTTATAGTGTGTTGAACACATTCTGTCCAAAGTGAGTGTAGGGGCATGGTGGTGGGGGTTGGACTGATGGCGTCATTGTCCATAGTTTGATGAAAACAGTGTGTGCCCAAGGTGGGTGGGTGTGAGGCCTGGAGTGGAGGGATGGGGTGTAGATGGGGCCTATGTCCATAAGTGTGATGAAGACAGCGTGTGCTATAAATGGGTATTGGACCGGGGGTGGGGGTGGTGTAGATGGGTCCTATGTCCAACATTAGTTTTGGTGAAAATATTATGTGTCCAAAGTTAGTGTTAGAGAGTGGGGGCTGGGTGGGGGGCGGGTAGGGGGGAAGGGTTGCAGGGTAGGTGCCGCCTATGTCTTCTATATGGTGAAAACACCTACTGTCCAACGTGAGTGCAGGGCCTAGGGAGGGGGCGGGTGGAGGATAGGGGGTAGATGGGTTAGATGGTGCCAGTGTCCATAATGTGGTGAAAACATTATCTGCACAAGGTGGGCATACAGCCGGGATATGGAGGATGGGAGGAGTGGGGGGATTGATGGAGGCCATGCTCATCGTGTGGTGACACAATTGTGTGTGCAAAGTGCGAGTAGGCACTATAGGGGGCGGGTGGAAGGGGGGTTAGCAGGTACCTGTATCCAACTTGCGGTGAAAGCATTACCTGTATCTCGTAGTGGATTGCCGTGTGGGATTCGGCGGCCGTACAAACGCTGAGGAAAATATGAGCAATTTTTTTTTTAGTTGTCATCAAAAGAGGGTTGTTTTTGGACGGTCACTGGGGTGGATGATAATGGACAATTACAACTGTTAGAGACGTTGGACTGGAAGAAAAGATCGGTTTTACGTTTAGATAGGTTAAATGTGTGTGAGTGTGTATGGATGTCTACGTATTGTAGTCTATGTGTCTGAGTGCGTGTCGTGTGTGTGCATGTGTATGTGTGTGCTTTTGTGTGTGTGTGTGTGGAGGGGGGTGTATGTGTGTGTGTGCGTGTGTGTGTGTGTGTGTGTGTGTGTGTGTGTTTCTGGGTCTTCGTTTGGGTCTGTGTCTGTATCTCTGTGTTTGTCTGTGTATGTGTACGTGCTCTAATATGTGAGTGTGTCTGCGCGTGTGTGTGTGTGTGTGCTTGCGCGCGCGTGTGTGTGTGTTTGTCTGTGTGTGTGTGCCTCTGTGTGTTTGTGTGTCTGTGTGTGTTTGTGTGCGTTTGTCTCTGTGTGTTTGTCTCTGAGTGTGTGTGTGTGTGTGTGTGTGTGTGTGTGTGTGTGTGTGTGTGCCTGTGTCTGTGTGCCTGTGTGTCTGTGTGTGTGTGTGTGTGTGTGTGTGTGTGTGTGTGTGCTCTGACAGGAAGAGGAACCACGGCCCAGGACGTCCATGTATTCCCAGGAGACCGGGCGGCTGATCCCGCCCCCGTCACGTGCCATGTCACGTGGCAACAGCCGCCGCGGCCAGCGCATGGGCACGTTGGGTGGCGGTCTGCACCACATCGCTGCCGCTCCTGACATGGAGAACATGGTAAAAGGGGAGAGCGCGGCCAAGGGGATGCAGGATGAGGGGTGGTGGGTTAGGGGTGTTCAGAGGGAGTGGGAGATGGTCCAACGTTTTAATACTCTATGAAATTATATATATATATATATGACAGTCAGTCGTGTCCGACTATAACCATCAGAACAGGAGAGGAGGCAACTGCTGTTCCGACTATTTGGGCTAGAATTTGATTATAGTGGAGAGTGTCTTGCCCAAGTTACATCCCCACTCTCTCGGCCAAGAGGGTTTTCGGACAGTCGGCGTTGGGATGGTTCCCAAAGGCCAACTAGCCCACAAGGCTGCAGCACTGAGAGCCAGTGCAATTTTGCCTCCTAGTTTGAGAGTCATAGTCTTTCACAAAAAGACTAAGCTGTAAATGGTTTCCCATTGACTGGAGAAACCATTGATAATACAGCTCTCACTTTGCTTTTGGCCCGAATGTAAACTTGTGTCAATCTGTGATATAAGCCGAGTGTTGGGCCTTATATATATATATATATATATATATGACAAGTTGTCTGTAGACACACACACACACACACACACACACACAACTTGGATGTACATATGTGTTCTGGCCATTCTGGCTCATGGCTGCGAAATACGCACGCACGCGCACTCATTCACACTCATAAACGCACACGTGAACACACATGCACGCACATACACAAACACGTAGACACACATGCACACGCACACATGCACATTGACAAATACGCACATACACATGCACACACAGACGCACACACAGAGACAAAATGTATGCACACACACACACGTATACACACACTACACACGCGCGTGCGCACGCACACGCACACGCAAGCACACATACACACACGCGAGCGCGCACACGCACACGCACACACACACACACACACACACACACACACACACACGTACTGACCACACTGTGCCCTGATGCTCTTCAGGTGCTGACCATGCTGTGTCAGATCCTCCAGACGGAGGACGTCAACGCCGTTCAGGCCTGGCTCTGTTCCGCCGGTGAAACAGGTCTGTTCGTCCGTCTGTCCCTGCCTGTCTGTAAGCTAGTCCGTGTGTAAGCTTGTCCGTCTGTTCTTGTTTCAATGTACGCTTGTCCGTCTGTTCTTGTTTCAATGTAAGCGTGTCCGTCTGTCCTTGTCCTTCTGTAAGCGTGTCCGTCTGTCCTTGTCCTACTGTAAACGTGTCCGTGTGTCCCTGTCTGTCTGTAAGCGTGTCCGTCTGTCCCTGTCTGACTGTAAGCTAGTCCGTGTGTCCCTGTCTGTCTGTAAGCGTGTCCGTCTGTCCCTGTCTGACTGTAAGCGTGTCCGTCTGTCCCTGTAAGCTAGTCCGTGTGTCCCTGTCTGTCTGTAAGCGTGTTCGTCTGTCCCTGTCTGACTGTAAGCTAGTCCGTGTGTAAGCGTGTCCGTCTGTCCTTGTCCTTCTGTAAGCATGTCCGTCTGTCCTTGTCCTTCTGTAAGCGTGTCTGTCCTTGTCCTTCTGTAAGCGTGTCTGTCTGTCCTTGTCCTTCTGTAAGCATGTCCGTCTGTCCTTGTCCTTCTGTAAGCGTGTCCGTCTGTCCTTGTCCTTCTGTAAGCGTGTCTGTCCTTGTCCTTCTGTAAGCGTGTCCGTCTGTCCTTGTCCTTCTGTAAGCATGTCCGTCTGTCCTTGTCCTTCTTTAAGCGTGTCTGTCCTTGTCCTTCTGTAAACGTGTCTGTCTGTCCTTGTCCTTCTGTAAGCATGTCCGTCTGTCTTTGTCCTTCTGTAAGCGTGTCCGTCTGTCCTTGTCCTTCTGTAAGCGTGTCCGTCTGTCCTTGTCCTTCTGTAAGCTTGTCCGTCCGTCCTTGTCTGACTGTAAGCGTGTCCGTCTGTCTTTATCCTTCTGTAAGCGTGTCCGTATGTCCCTGTCCGTGTGTAAGCTTGTCCGTCTGTTCGTGTTTCAATGTACGCTTGTCCGTCTGTTCTTGTTTCAGTGTAAGCTTGTCCGTCCGTCCTTGTCTGACTGTAAGCGTGTCCGAACTGTCCTTGTCCTTCTGTAAGCGTGTCTGTCTGTCCCTGTCTGTCTGTAAGCATGTCCGTCTGTCCTTGTCCTTCTGTAAGCATGTGCGTCTGTCCTTGTCCTTCTGTAAGCGTGTCTGTCCCTCTCTGTCTGTAAGCATGTCCGTCTGTCCTTGTCCTTCTGTAAGCGTGTCTGTCTGTCCCTGTCTGTCTGTAAGCATGTCCGTCTGTCCTTGTCCTTCTGTAAGCATGTGCGTCTGTCCTTGTCCTTCTGTAAGCGTGTCTGTCCCTCTCTGTCTGTAAGCATGTCCGTCTGTCCTTGTCCTTCTGTAAGCGTGTCTGTCTGTCCCTGTCTGTCTGTAAGCATGTCCGTCTGTCCTTGTCCTTCTGTAAGCATGTGCGTCTGTCTTTGTCCTTCTGTAAGCGTGTCTGTCCTTGTCCTTCTGTAAGGGTGTCTGTCCTTGTCCTTCTGTGAGCGTGTCTGTCTGTCCCTGTCTGTCTGTAAGCATGTCCGTCTGTCTCTGTCTGTCTGTAAGCTTGTCCGTCTGTCCTTGTCCTTCTGTAAGCGTGCCTCTCCTTGTCCTTCTGTAAGCGTGTCTGTCTGTCCCTGTCTGTCTGTAATCATGTCCGTCTGTCTCTGTCTGTCTGTAAGCTTGTCCGTCTGTCCTTGTCCTTCTGTAAGAATGTCCGTCTGTCTCTGTCCGTCTGTAAGCTTGTCCGTCTGTCCTTGTCCTTCTGTAAGCGTGTCCGTCTGTCCTTGTCCATCTGTAAACGTGTCCGTCTGTCCTTGTCCTTCTGTAAGCATGTCCATCTGTCTTTGTCCTTCTGTAAGCGTGTCTGTCCTTGTCCTTCTGTAAGCGTGTCTGTCTGTCCCTGTCTGTCTGTAAGCTTGTCCGTCTGTCCTTGTCCTTCTGTAAGCTTGTCCGTCTGTCCTTGTCCTTCTGTAAGCGTGTCCGTCTGTCTTTGTCTGTCTGTAAGCTTGTCCCTCTGTCTTTGTCCTTCTGTAAGCTTGTCCGTCTGTCTTTGTCTGTCTGTAAGCTTGTCCCTCTGTCTTTGTCCTTCTGTAAGCTTGTCCCTCTGTCTTTGTCCTTCTGTAAGCGTGTCCGTCTGTCTCTGTCTGTAAGCTTGTCCGTCTGTCCTTGTCTGTCTGTAAGCTTGTCCGTCTGTCCTTGTCCTTCTGTAAGCTTGTCCGTCTGTCTTTGTCCTTCTGTAAGCATGTCCGTCTGTTCGTGTTTCAATCTACGCTTGTCCGTCGTGTCCGTCTGTCCTTGTCCTTCTGTAAGCGTGTCTGTCTGTCCTTGTCCTTCTGTAAGCGTGTCTGTCTGTCCTTGTCCTTCTGTAAGCGTGTCCGTCTGTCCTTGTCCTTCTGTAAGCGTGTCCGTCTGTCCTTGTCCTTCTGTAAGCGTGTCTGTCCTTGTCCTTCTATAAGCGTGTCCGTCTGTCCTTGTTTCAATGTAAGCATGTCCGTCTCTTCTGGCGGCTCAGTGCATGCTTAATGTTTTCTTGCATCAGCTGGAGGTCAGTATTGAAATAAGAAAATAAAACAAATGTTCGCTCCTTCTCGCGGCCAAGTTCCTCAATGTTCTCAAACAATCGCGGAAGAGCTTGCTGTCTCTGACCCTTCTGACGACAAAGACGTAGCCTTCAATCGTCACAGCTTTTGGCGCAATGCACCTTGACGTAAGCTGACGTAAGAAATGGTCTGTTCACAATTGTTCCTTGGCAGTCTGAAATGGTTTTGTCAGTCATGGATTCTGCTGAGAGCATTTACCAGAACAATTTGTGAGCAAGCAATGAGGACATGGATTTGCTTGGAAATATATATATATATATATATATATATATATATATATATATATATATATATATATATATATATATATATATATCACCCTATCTCTCTCTCTCTTTGTTTTATGTGGAGTCTTTTGAAAGAGCAAACGGTCTTGTGCGATGAGGTATGCCTTTGATTAAAGTAAATGTTGGTGTTTTGCTGTATATGGTGTCCTTAAAGTGAATCTTTGGTAATATACAGTGTGTGATCACCTTAAGTTGTCTGTTTGGTGATGTGTGTGGTGTCCTTATAGTAAATGGTTGCTGTGTGGTGCGTGTTGTGGTGTGTGCGGTGCACTTTGATTAAACGGATGGTGTTGGGATGTGTGTGATGTCCTTTAACTGAACGGATGGTGTTGTGGTGTGTGTGGTGTCCTTTAAGTGACCAGTTAGTAATGGTTTGTGTTCAATGGCCTTCAAATATGCAGCTGGTGTTCTGCTGTGTGTTTGGTGTCATTGAAGTGACTTGTTGGGTTTTGCGGTGTGTGTGGTGTCCTTAATTGAAGTGAACGATTGTTGTTGCAGTATGTGTAGTGTCCTGTACTGAATGGTTGGTGCTGTGGTGCCTTTGGTGTTTTTAAAGTGAACAGCTGATGTCATGATGTGTGTGGTGTCCTTTAACTGAACGAATGGTGCTGGGGTGTGTGTGGTGTACAATAACTGAACGAATGGTGCTGGGGTGTGTGTGGTGTACAATAACTGAACGGATGGTGTTGTGGTGTGTGTGGTGTCCTTTAACTGAACGGATGTTGCGGTGTGTGTGGTGTCCTTTAACTAAACGGATGGTGTTGCGGTGTGTGTGGTGTCCTTTAACTAAACGGATGGTGTTGCGGTGTGTGTGGTGTACAATAACTGAACGAATGGTGTTGTGGTGTGTGTGGTGTCCTTTAACTAAACGGATGATGTTGCGGTGTGTATGGTATCCTTTTATTGAACGGATGGTGTTCCGGTGTGTGGTGTACAATAACTGAATGGATGGTGTTGTGGTGTGTGCAGTGTACTTTGATTAAACGCGTGGTGTTGGGATGTGTCTGGTGTCCCTTAACTGAACGGAATGTGTTGTGGTGTGTGCGGTGTACTTTAATTAAACGGGTGGTTTAGGGATATGTGTAGTGCCCTTTAACTGAACTGAGGGTGTTGCGGTGTATGTGTGTGGTGTCCTTTAATCAAAGGAGGGTGTTGCATGCAGTGTGTGTGTGTGGCGTCCTTTAACCGAACGGAGTATGTTGCGGTATGTGCGTGTGGTGTCCTCAAAGTGAAGAGGTGGTACTGCAATGTGTGTTGTGTCCTTAAAATGAAAGTTGAAGCTGTTGTGTGTTTGTGTGTGTATGCATGTGCGTGCGTGTGTGTGTGTACGTGCGTGCGTGCGCGCGCGTATGTGAATGTGTGTTGGTGTGCGTGCGTGCGCGCGCATATGTGAATGTGTGTGTTTGCGTGCGTGCGTGCGCGCGTGTTTGTGAATCAATGTGTGTGTGTGTGAGCAGAGAAGACGATGGTCATGGACATGATCAAGGCGGCCATGGCGGGGCGGGAGGAGTACTGGAAGCAGTACCCCGCCATGGTGATGGAGCAGCCCGGTGACAGGGGAAACATCCTGCCCCCCATCAACGGGGCCCCCCGGCCGTCCACAGGGGAGACCAACAGGTGGGTGGGACCGGAAGCTCTGCTGAGTAAGACACTGGGGCGTGATTTGCTTTTAGACAGAGAGTTTTTTTGTTTGTTGTTGTTGTTGTTTGTTTGTTTTTTAGGGAGGTGTATGTGTTGGGGGGGGGGGGGGGGGTAGGGGAGGTTGATCTGCCTATGCAGATAGTAAATTGAACCACGTCCTTTCAGGCAAATAGAATGAGGTCGCTTATTGATCGCTTTAGCTCCAGGCCGTGTGGCTCTGGATTTTGGTAGTCTGAATTATCTTCTTGTGGAGATGTCAGAGCAAACAAACAATTACAACAAAAATAACTAGACATGAAAAACTATAAATATGTTTGTAACTACGAAGCTGAATTGTAAAAAATGTTCATATAACACATTGACCACTAAAACGCATGATCTAGTTGTATGTGATTACTCTAGTCCTGTGTTCCTGAGCTGAAAAAAGCCAGAGAGGGGGGGGGGGGGGGAAACGGAGTCCTTGCAGACGCTAGTTAAAAGATGTCCTGGGCTGGGTTACACGAGCGACCTTGGCAGCGCTAAAAAAACTTAGCGTTTAACCGCTTCTAATTCTGCACCTTCTTCTTCTTCAGCGTTCCCAAGAAATGTTCAGTCGGTCAGTCCAGAGTAGGTTACGAAGTCTGCAGTCCGCTAGAGCTTTGTCGCCGTTCCTCACAACTTGTCCTGGAGCGCTGCGGGACTGGGCCAGATCTTGCGCCTCAGTTCTTTGTGTAGAGGGCAGTCTTGCAGGACATGGGCTGGAGTCTGAGGAACAATGTCACACAGACATTGGTCTGTGTGGGAAATTTTCAGTTTGTAGAGATAAGAGAGGAGCTGGCAGTGGCCTGTGCGCAGTCTGAGGATGATGACTTGCTGATCTCGATCCAGTTGATGGATGCTGTCCTCCTCTGGTCCCAGATGTAGCCGTTCTCGCCAACTGTTTCTGAAGTGGCTGCGCAGGATGGTCTTTGCCTCCCCAAAGCTAAGGGGGTGGACAGATTGGGTGAGGCTGCTTCCTGCTTTGGATAGCTTGTCTGCCTCTTCTTTTCCTGCAATGTGGCAGTGAGAGGGGATCCACTGTAGGACCGTTGTGGTTCTGGCACTTAGCATCTCAGACTGGATGTCTTGCAAGGGTTTGTCCCCTACTCTGGTCTGGAGGCTTTGTAGGACAACTCGGCAGTCGGCGAGGAAGACAGTCTGGTCTGGTAAACTGTCTCTCTGGTTGAGGAGTTGGGCTGCAGCTAGTAGCGCAGATGCTTCGGCTCTAAACTTCGTTGACGTGAGGCCAGTACCAATGGAATGCCTCACCGAGCTGCCATCTGGGAATCGGATGTAGACACTACCTGCCCCGTTCTTAACAGCATTCTCGGCAGAGCCGTCTGTGTGTACACGGTGTCCAGGTGGTGGTCGGGTAGTTTCTACATTGTGCTCCCAGGGTCAGCAGGTCCAAGAACTGGCATTTGCTCTGAATGCCGGGGATGTCATGGACAACAGGGGGGGACATTAAGTGACCAGTCTTCAAAGTCTTGCAGGGGTTCAACAGGTTCGTTCCTGTCAGGCAAGCACTGGCCATGGGTCTGGTGAGGGCCTTGACGAGGTGGTTTGCGCTTCTGCGTTTCAGCCTGTTTTTGGATGGGACCTGGAGTTTTGAAGACAGAGGGTGCGATGGAAGCCGTTTCATCTTCTCACTCTAGCGACGCAGTCTCTCATCTCTTCTCTCTTCCAGAGACATGAGGCCAGCAGTCCCTGCCATAGCGTTGATGGGTGTGGTCTTCATGCCACCTGTGATGAGGCGCAGACTGGCGTTCTGGGTTTTGGCCAAGGGTTCCGTGCTAGATTTTGCTGCTGTTGTCAAGGCGTTGGAGGCATACTCCATGTGAGGTCTGACTGATCAAACTGCATGTTAGCTCCATACTTGTTGCCGGGAGTTTCTTCATTTCGGCCATCTTGCGTATGGCTTTGCTCTGGGCGGTGCTGATGTGAGAAGACCAGGATAACCTGCGGTCCTATTTTACACCGAGGCTGGTGGGTGTGTCCTGTTGAGGGATCGACTCTCCTTCAATCTGGATTGTGTCCAAACAGTTAGATCGTCTGCATGGAGGGCTCTGGAGATATGCATTGATATAATTCTGCACCAACTCCAAAGACTTCGGAACATTCTTGACTTTAAGCAAACTTAGCGATGTAAAGATCGCTTGTGAAACCCAGCCTTGGCTAAAAAACAAAAACAAAAAAATGTTGACTGTAGGCTGTTAGCGCACAGCCACCCACAAGCCACGCTCACACACAGACACACACATACACACACACATACACACACACACACACACACACACACACACACACACACACACACACACACACATGCTTTATCTTCCGCCAAACACACACACACACACACACACACACACACACACACACACACACACACACACACACACACACGCATGCTTTATCTTCCGCCAGTTTACCGTCCACTGCTTCATCCTTGTGTTCCACATGGCTGTGGGATTGTTGCTGTTGGTAGTACAGGTTTTCCCGTGGGTGTTGCAGTGTGAAGTATTGACTGTTCTGTGGGTGTTGCTGTGGGCAGTACTTATTGTTCTATGGGTGTTGCTGTGTGTAGTGCTGATTGTTCTATGGGTGGTGCTGTGTGTAGTACTGATTGTTCTGTGGGTGTTGCTGTGCGTAGTAGTGATTGTTCTGTGGGTGTTGCTGTGTGTAGTACTGATTGTTCTGTGGGTGTTGCTGTGGATAGTACTGTGTTCTATGGGTGTTGCTGTGTGTAGTACTGATTGTTCTATGGGTGTTGCTGTGTGTAGTACTGATTGTTCTGTGGGTGTTGCTGTGTGTAGTACTGATTGTTCTGTAGTTGTTGCTGTGTATAATGATTGTACCGTGGGTGCTGCTGTGTGTAGTACTGATTGTCCTATGGCTGTTGCTGTGTGCAGTAACCTGTGATATGCACAGTGCTGTCTGATTGACTGTCCTGTCAGTGTTGCTGTTGGTATTGATCAACCTGAAATCAAACCTTATTGTCCAGCTGACCGAACGTTGTCAGGGTTGAGTAGTTGTAGTAGCCTGATGCCAGAGTCGTTCCTTGGTGTGGCTTTGTGTGGTGCTGACCTCTTGGCCTGGCCATTGCAGACTAGTGCTAGAGAAGAGCGCCCCTCCTGCAGCGACCACAGGGCCCAAAACTCCCCTCAAGACCCTATTGGAGGATAAAGGTAAGACCTTATGTCGGGTCGGATACCCGATTCTTTACTGCACTATTACATGGTGTTCGAGGAAAGCAGAGTGGTAAGACTCCCCACGTGTGTCTGGACTGATATCTGTACTGCACCGTTAAGCTTGGTGCTCGTGAAAACTTAGACAAGAGGTAAGACTCTGAGTGTTCTGACAATTTCTGTACTGCACCGCCAAGCTTGGTGCTCGTGAAGACTTGGACAAGAGGTAAGACTCCGTGTGTTTGGACAATCTCTGTACTGCACCATTAAGCTTGGTGCTCGTGAAGACTTGGACAAGAGGTAAGACTCCGTGTGTTCTGACAGTTTTTGTACTGCACCGTCAAGCTTGGTACTCGTGAAGACTTAGACAAAAGGTAAGACTCCGTGTGTCCTGACTATTTCTGTACTGCACCGTTAAGCTTGGTACTCGTGAAGACTTAGACAAAAGGTAAGACTCCGTGTGTCCTGACTATTTCTGTACTGCACTGTTAAGCTTGGTACTCGTGAAGACTTAGACAAAAGGTAAGACTCCGTGTGTCCTGACTATTTCTGTACTGCACCGTTAAGCTTGGTGCTCGTGAAGACTTGGACAAGAGGTAAGACTCCGTGTGTTTGGACAATCTCTGTACTGCACCATTAAGCTTGGTGCTCGTGAAGACTTAGACAAAAGGTAAGACTCCGTGTGTCAGGACTATTTCTGTACTGCAACGTTAAGCTTGGTGCTCGTGAAGACGTGGACAAGAGGTAAGACTCCATGTGTCCGGACTATTTCTGTACTGCACCCTCAAGATGGTGCTCATGAAGACATGAACAAAAGCTAAGACTTAGTGTCCAGATTGTATCTGTACTGCACCTTTCAAATGGTGCTCGTTAAGACTTCAACAAAAGGTAATACTCCGCGTCAGGATTTTTTTTTTTTACTGCATCCATAAGATGGTGCTCTTGGACAACAGAAGTAAGGCCTCCTGTCGGATACCAGTGCTGGGTAGCATGAGCTAACTTAGCAACGCTAAGTTTGCTCAACATTAAGGATTTTCCTGAGGCTAGTTTAATTCCACAGTCTTAGGACAATATCCTTACTGCTATGCTAACTCTGCAACCCAACCCTGATTCTTTAGTGCAGAGTTAACTTAGAGTTTGTGGAAAGTAAAGGTAAGACTTCCTCCCCATACTGCATCATACCTACAATTTTTTTTTTGGGGGGGACACTATACAAGGAGATCATAAAGTATGTTCATCAGTCAGGTTGCAAACCGCACACAATAACAGAGACAGAAAGAGAGAGGGGCAGACAGACACACAGACACACAGAGAGACACAGAGAAAGAGAATATGAACGTATATTAAGTTCGATAATATCTTATATAAAAAAAATATAAAATATGTATGTATATGTACACACACACACACACACACACACACACACACACACACACATCGGCCCATACACATCACATCACAGGTCATTTCACACAACACGCTCAGCAGTTTCAGCTTCATTTTCAAAGGAATTAAAGCGTGCAGACGGATCCATACACGATACACCACATCTGCTATGCAAAACAATAAAGAAAGAAAGAGCAGATGCCTGACCTACGCACAAACACAACATGCTAGCGAGGCCTTGAGAGCCTACCCCAGATTAGGAGAGATGAGTTGAACGACTTGCAACTGGCTGAGGCCCAAAAGGCCAAGTTGTTCAGGGCCTGGGTCGTCGGCAGGGCCGTGGACCTACATTTACTCACTCACAGACTTATAATTCAGCCGTGTCAGAGCTGAAAGCTCGCAAAAGAACAAGACACGAACAAATCACACGAGATAGCGAGGGCTTTTCTCGGTGCACACGATTCGTCAAACGACCGTCAACGGGCTTTCGGTCCTGTCTGTTAAAGGTACATAATTTACATCAGAGTCGAAAGTGAAAAGATTTGC
>NC_134876.1:93632585-93665085 GCF_041734735.1 Babylonia areolata
TCACATTCTGTTCTGATCTCTCTTGTATCCTCTGGTATCCCGCGTGATGCATTTTAAAACAAAAAACAAATAAAACTTTTCATGACATATTCCTGTGTTGTATTCACACGTTTCGCTTTTTGCTGTTTTGTTCTGCACTGTCACATACTGGTGGCTTTGGAAATCCACACGATCATTATTCACTCCCCTGGTGAATGGAACACAGTGTCAGATGAGTCTCTCCAGAATCAAAATTGCAGCCATGCCTGACACAGCCAGTGATTCCCTTCACAAGGCGGAGATCAGTGAACACTGTCTGCTGTCACTGAAGGGGTTCTTGTTTGTGGTTCTCTCACCTCTCTTCCTTCCTCTCACTCACCTCCCACACCCCATATATCCACACCAATGTTTACTAGTATTCACATATCCCACACCCTGTATTTCCACACTAATGTTTACTAGTGTCCACACCTCCCGAACCCTTATTTCCACGCGAATGTTTACTAGTATTCACACCTCCCACACCCCTTGATTTCCACGCTAATGTTTACTTGAATTCACACCTCCCACACCCCTTGATTTCCACGCTAATGTTTACTTGTATTCACACCTCCCACACCCCTTATTTCCACGCTAATGTTTACTAGTATTCACACATCCCACACCCCTTATTTCCACGCTAATGTTTACTAGTATTCACACCTTCCACACCCCTTATTTCCACGCTAATGTTTACTAGTATTCACACCTCCCACACCCCTTATTTCCACGCTAATGTTTACTTGAATTCACACCTCCCACACCCCTTATTTCCACGCTAATGTTTACTAGTATTCACACCTCCCACACCCCTTATTTCCACGCTAATGTTTACTTGAATTCACACCTCCCACACCCCTTATTTCCACGCTAATGTTTACTTGTATTCACACCTCCCACACCCCTTATTTCCACGCTAATGTTTACTAGTATTCACACATCCCACACCCCTTATTTCCACGCTAATGTTTACTAGTATTCACACCTCCCATGCCCCTTATTTCCACACTAATGTTTACTAGTATTCACATCTCCCACACCCCTTATTTCCACACTAATGTGTACTAGTGTTCACAACTCCCACACCCCTTGATTTCCACGCTAATTTTTACCAGTATTCACACCTCCCACACCCTTTATTTCCACACTAATGTTTACAAGTGTTCACACCTCCCACACTCTTATTTCCACGCAAATGTTTACTAAAGTTCACAAAAAAGTTCAGAGCCACTTCGGAAGTAGCAACGTTTACTTCTTAGGGATAAGCTGAACGATTTTTAGCATACCTGCTTTTATGTAATGTCCTTAATTTTTTTGTGTGAATCTTGTAAATAATTTCTGTAATACCCAATTATAGAGCTGTCTACCTTTGTCAGTTTTGTTCTCATCTACCACCAATTTCTGTCCCCACAAAATGCCTCTGTACAAATATTCAGAAACGTTTTCCAAACAGTATTAGCAGTCCCACAGTTTCCACAGTACCAGAGATTAGTAACATGAAGAAGATTTCACTCCTTACTGCGACAAGGTAGGTGGGCAGAATTGTGGTCTGCATTGCATCAACTGTGACTCTTCATTGAGACAAGGCAGCGGGCAGGACTGTCATTTGCATAGCATCAAGTGTGAGACTTCACTGCAACAAGGTACACGGGCAGGACTGATTTTGCATTGCATCACAGTGTGACGTGGAGGCCGTGGGTACAGTGCCAGGCAGACTGGTCAGTTGAGGCGGCGACAGTAGTACCCCAGCGTCTGGCACTTGTCACACAGGTGCTGGGGGTGGACCTTGCTCTGGTCAGACACGTCCAGCCCATCCGGTTTCTCAAGGGGCCGCTGAAAAATAACACAGTGCACGCCAACTGAATTCACGTGCAACACGTTCCATGACACCTGAGTGGTCAGACCAAAACAACACATGTTCTCGTCATGATCAATACAATGCAGTCAAACGGTAGACGGACTGATGTGGACAAGAACTGAGCTGCGCTAGCGATCTTAGCAGCGTTAAGTTTGCGCAGCAGTAACAACTTTCCTAGGAATATGATAATCAAATTATATTGACTTAGGACAACTGTTATCGCTAAGCAAACCGAACGCTACTAACATCGCATGTCAGTCTTACCCACCTCAGGTCTAAATCAGTCCACAGCGTGTGGCAAGAAGTCATGAGCACCAACATTGTTTATTTTGCTGCACAAGACATACAATGTGAAAATATACATGAAACTAAACATCACAGTGATTATGTAATCACATGACCCTGATCTGTGAGAAGGGTTACCCTGACTTTACATTGACCTGTTTGTAGGAAAATCCCTGATCTGACCCTGACTGTATGTTAGTCCCTGCCCTGTTTGGATAGACCTTGACCTGTTTGTTGCGGTAAACCCTGTCCTGGCCCTAGCCTGTTGGTGCAGTAAACCCCGAACTGTTTGGATAGGCCTTGAACTGTTTGTGAGAGAAGACCTTCAGCTGTTTGCAGGGTTAACCCTGACCTGTCGGGGGTACACCCCGACCTTATCCTGACCCGATTGTACGGTAGACCCTGACATGTTTAGATAGATTCCAACGTGTTTGGGGGGAAACCCTGATGTGTTTGACTAGACCCTGACCAGTTTTGGGGAGTAAACCCTGATCTGACCCTAAACTGTTTGTGGGGTAGTCCCTGGCCTATTTGTGGGGGTGGACTCTTACCTGATGCTGACATGTTTGTGGGGGTACGCCCTGACCTAATCCAGACCTGTTTGTGGGGGTTGACCTTGACCTGATCATGACCTGTTTGTGGGGTGGTAAACCCTGAACTGACCCTTACCTGTTTGTGGGGGATGACCTTGACCTGACCCTGACCGGTTTCTGGGGTATGGCTCTAACCTGGCATGACTTGACCTGTTGGAGGGCGGGAGGCCAGGGGGGTTTGGGGTAAATCCTGATCTGATCCTGACCTGGTTGTGTAGGAAGACCCTTATATGTTAGGGTAGATTCCAGCCTGCTTGGGGGGAAACCCTGACGTGTTTGAATAGACCCTGACCATTTTGTGGGAGTAAACCCTGACCTATCCCTGACCTGTTTGTGGGGGACGACCCTGACCTGATATTGACCTGTTTGTGCAGTGCTGCCTGACCTGTCCCTGACATGTTTGTATGTGAAGACCTTTACCTGACCCTGATGGGTTTGTGGGGTATAGCCGTAACCTGAACCTGACCTGACCTGTTTGGGGTGAGGGGAGAATCCTGACCTTACCCTAACCTGATTGTAGGGAAAGACCCTCACTTGACCCTTACCTGTTTGAGGAGTATGGCCCTAACCTGACCCTGACCTGACCTGATTGTGGCGGGGTGGGGTAGGGGCTTAAACCCTAGCCTGACCTGACCTGTTTGGGGGGAGGGATCCTGGCCTTACCCTAATCTGGTTGTGGGGAAAGACCCCGACTTACCTTTACCTGTTTGTGTGTGTGGCCCGAACCTGACCCTGACCTGACCTGTTTGTGGTGGGGGCGCACAGGGGGTCAAATGCTAACCTGTTCCCGACCTGGTTGTGGGGGAGACTCTGACTTGACACTTACCTGTTTGTGGGGTATGGCCCTAACCTGACCCTGACCTGAACTGTCTGTGGTGGGGGGATTAAACCCTAACCTGACCCCAACCTGGTTCTGGGGGAAGACCGACTTGACCCTGACCTGTTTGTGGGGTATGGACCTAACCTGACCCTGACCTGACCTGTCTGTATGGGGGTTGGGGTTGGGGGGGGGGAATCCTGGCCTGACCCTGACCTGTTTGTGGAGGAAGACCCTTAACTAACCATGACCTGACCTGTTTGAGGGGGAAGAACTTGACCTGACCCTGACCTGTTTGTGGGGGAAGACCTTGACCTGACCCTGACCTGTTTGTGAGGGAAGACCCTGAGGCGGCACTTGGTGCAGTGCTGGGCGGTGTTGGCCCAGCTGTTGGCGCTCATCCACCGCCGTTGACACCTGGGGCAGCGATACTCCCCGAAACACCGCTTCCTGCCCTGGTACGGCGTCACGCCTTCCCCTCCTCGGCACTGCGCCTGTCAAACAAACACCCGACGGCAGTTCACGTTTCCGTCACTGCAGGTGCCCCTACAATAAACACGCACTTCTTGCTCAGTAGTTAAATCAAGTCAGTGTGTCAGTGTTCGCAAAGACACAGATGAATGCGTATGCGCGTATACACACACACACACACACACACACACACACACACACACAATCAACGCGCGCGTATACACGCAAGCACACACACACACACACACACACACACACACACACACACACACACACAGAGTCAGAAATGAGAGAAGAGAATAAGGTATGTAACGGAATCCGTGAGTCTTTAAACAATATGTTCAACAAAACAGAAAGGAAAAAGAACAACAGCAACGATAGAAGATGTTTACTTTTTAATATAATATATATATATATATATTAATCTGTTAGTTGTGATTATGCTCAGTGCCAACAGAAGCTGCGAAACACTACAGGAGCCCGGTGAAAGGTGTCGAAAAGTCCTATTGCTTCTGGTTACCCTGTCCTCTCACCACTTGCTTGGAACATCGTGGACACAGTCTGCAACCATGTGACGGTACATTTCATGGACCGCTGTAGAGGATTAAGATGTGAAGAGGAAAGTAAAAAAAGGAAAACAATACATTGGTCAAGAGATATGGTCATGATTTTCTTTTTCATACAAATTCACTGGAACTTTGGCTGGGAGATTCCCTAAAAATGTGTATTATTACTGAAAGGGAAGAACATCATTCTTTAATTGCAACTGCTGTGTTTTTCTTAGGTCAGTTTTCTTCCAACATTATTGAGAGGGTAGCATTCGAAAATTTACCTTCATTTCATACTTTTCCCTTCAGGGAACCTAACATGACGAAGCGTAGGGCTACAACAATTCACAGAAAAGGACAAGAAGAGTTATTGTTTAGAGAGGGCCACAGGGCTATGGAAATCTTCATCCTTCATTGTACTCTTAATTGACAATCTGGGTGTGGCCTGTATGTGTACATTGAACAGTGATTTAAAGTCCCTTTATTTAGTACGTAGATTTGGTTAAAAGAAGCAAGGTCCCGTAGCAGTGAATTCATATCCGCTGTGTCTAAAGCTCGGCACTGATTGGGAAGCGGGACCCAATCCTCTCCTTCCGCCGTTTTAACTCTCTCCATACGAACGGCGAAAGAGACGACGTTAACAGCGTTTCACCCTAATTACCATCATCAAAATATTGCAAACGGAAGGCTCTTATACTGAAGAGGTGAATGTTGACAAAAAATACCACAGTTCTGACGACGGAAGCTAAAGGTTGGGTCATTCAGACACCCACTGGACATCCGAGGAGTCTGTGTAGAGGAGAAGAGAGGACTGGCCGTACTGAGTGAGTTAACTTTCCCCCATCCGAAGTCATGTACCCCTTCACACATGGGTGGAGTGTGGAAAATCAGATTAAGGCGCCTTCCAAAAAGGACATAACACCATATCGTTGCGCTGCCTCGAACCCCGATCACTGGTGAACACCAAATCGAAAGTAAAACGCCAAACCATTTCTGTTACGGAGCCTCCTGTTAAAGGGAGGTAACTAGTAATTACTGTATGTGCTTTCTGGGCACAGGGTGATTGTAGTGTGACAAGTCTGGTTTTTTTTTTATGGTGGCCTCAGTTACATGCAGGTCATGGTGTACCATCATTCTCTCTCTCTCTCTCTCTCTCTCTCTCTCTCTCTCTCTCTCTCTCTCTCTCTCTCTCTCCCTCTCTCTCTGAGTGTGTGTGCTTCACGTGCCTTCTTCATTCGCCGAAGTTTTGTTCCCATTTCTTCCCTTATTTCACATAAATTTTCACATTAATGCACAATTTATGTTAACTATGTATTATTGTACGTATGCATAAAACTGTTCTAAGTGTTCACTGTTGACTATTTCTGTTTCATGGACTGATAATTTCAATGAGTGCTTTAGTACACATACGGAGATGTCCAGCTGACTGGTTACTCAAATGGACAAGTCAAACGTTGTGTAGTCAAAGGCTGGATTTGCCAGCCCTGGAATTCCTGGTTGTCAGTATGGAGAACGATACAATATCAGAAAAGTCCCAACCTTAAACAAACCTTTTCACAGTTTAACACAAGAGATTCCAAACACAGAGGCAATACCTGTGGACAGTCTCTGATGAGATGCCCTTTCTGGAAGCACAGGTGACAGATGTAGGGGGTGGAGGGTGGTAGAGGTGTACCAGCCTGGGGGTCAAGGCAGAGATCAGCGAGGAGGTCAGCCAGGAAGAGGTCAACAGCACTGCCCTCTGGTGACGTGGTCAGCTGCGGAAGTGGGCAGCTGGCGGCTGTGCCGCCTTTCTTCTGGAACAACATCGTCAGCTGGTTAGGTGGTGACGTGCTTGGTTATGTATATCTTACTTCTCTTGTTTTCTTGCTTGCTTGTTCACTAAATCACTACTTCACTATATATCTTACGTCTCACCTATTTCTTTATTAATTTCGTTTTCATCAGTATTTGCTTGTTCATTAATTCAGTAACTGACTGGAACATTCACTGGTGCGCTCACACACACACACACACACACACACACACACACACACACACACACACACAAACTGTTCTTGATGACAAAAATGCTGGTGTGGTTTTCTATATTCCTGCCTTTAAAGCTGAAAAATCTTACTTTATTGGAAAACATCTTTCCATCTTCACGGCTGAGCTAACTGCTATTATACAAGCTCTGAACTACTTAGTGAGCCACCAAATAGTTTTCTCGTAAATAGCATTTTTTGTTGATTCCAAATCAGTACTTTATGCTCTAAAATTATTCAGCCTTGAAACAAGACCTGACTTAGTTATTGAGGCAAATCATTTGGTACATTGTTTGAGGATTAAAGGGACTGAGATCAGTTTTTGTTGGGTGCCTTCTCATGTGGGCATTCACGGCAATGAAACTGCTGATAAATCAGCTAAAAGAGGAAAAATCAGAAAAATCAACATAAATACATGTCCGTCTTTTCGTAAGAGGCATACACTTTGTTAGAAAAAACAGCATGGGGTCGATTTCATAACCGTGTGTGTGTGTGTGTGTGTGTGTGTGTGTGTGTGTGTGTGTGTGTGTGTGTGTGTGTGTGTGTGTGCAAGTACGTGTGAGTGTGTGTATTGTACGCGGGCACGCGCGTGTGTGTGATTGAGGACTGATATTGTGATAGAGACGTAGACTCTTTATACTAAAATGACTTTAATCATTGATACGTTGAAAATGTCACACAGACAGGGACAAACTGAACTAGCCAAGCACCGACATGACCCGGCCATGAAGACCTACCATCACGACGTCCACAGGGGAGTTGTGGTGGGGTTCGAACCATGGCATGCTGAAGGCAGGCAGTGAGGTGGGGTGGGGCGGCGGGGCCAACGGGACACACCAGTTGTCACTGCTCTCACTGCAGCCTCTGGCACCGTGCCCGCCGCTCCAGTCCTCGTACATGCTGTGCCTCAGTCTTCCCACAGCAGTCAGACAACTCAGCGTTCAGAACCCGAAGAAGCCTGACTGAATGACACTGGAAACGAATGATGGGTGGGTCCTAACTGAAGGCAGATGTCAGTCCACGGCTCTATCCAGGTAGGCAGCCTGTTGTGCATTAGAAATCCGTGTTTGTAAAGCGCTTAGAGCTTGATCTCTGACCGAGGATAGGCGCAATATAAGTATCCATATCAATCAATCAACAAGCAAGGTGCCAAGAAACTGAAAAATGTTGATTCATTCACAGACGTTAGGTGATTTTTTTTTTAATCTAAAAACACCGTGATCCCCTTGACAGGACCCATACACGTCTTATTTTCAAACTCTCCCAACGGTCTCAAGTACGTGGCTGTGCTGCCAGTCTCCTGAAAGATGGAATCACAATGACGTCACTCACTCTGTTGAATAATGGTCCAGCAATATCACCTGGCGAAACACAAACACTTCTAAGTGATATCTGAAAGTTAAAACAAGCAGCATCTCCAGGTAAAACACTCTATCGCAGTTTCTTCGCTGAAAAGTTCAGGAAGCGGAAAAAAGAAGAAGGCGTGACTCGAAAACAGATGCATATTGACACTACAAAATATTCCTCTTCTCGTGCCTACATGTGTAGAGACAGTCGGTGTCCTTCACTTGAACAGCTCTCCGGCAAAATGCCTAACACGAACGTTAGAGTGCACAACACAGATAAATGACGAAGAATGACGTTGTTAAACTGAGTGTAAACACGCACGCGCAAATGCGTTGTTTACCCTTCATTCACAACAAGCGGTTCTAGGCCGGACTTGTTTTCATGCACATCATCACTGTCATTTGAACACAAGCATACGTTGTCCTCAGTACAACAAGAGCACGGTACACTGCTTCAAAAATAGTCTGGAAGTTCAACGAAGACAGCAACGACTGATGGTCGCTTATCGTCAACATTAGAGCTGGTCACAGACCAGAAGTCAGTATGCAACCACAGTGATAATTGTTACAGTTCTCTGCCACGAAGCGAAAAGTACCGAAGCGAAAAGTACCGAAGCTCATGTTGAGTGCGTATGTGTGTGTGTGTATGTGTGTGTGTGTCTTGCCTGTTGCGATAAACAGACACGTTGTTCCGCAGAGCAACACTGTGGTGCAAAGAACGCAAAAAGATCTCCTCCACCATCCCGCGTCTGTCCCTTTCGTCTTTCCCCCCACCACACTTCCCTCCCCCTTTTCCCTGACGCAGAAACATGACTGACAGAACAACATCATCACCACCACCCCTCATCCCCCCCCGTTCCCCATTCCCTCTACCTGAAGTAATCTGCCTCAACAATCTCTGGAACCTCCGCTTGTTCTCTCTCACCTCTTCCTTCTTCTCCCTCCCCCGTCCGCTTTTCTGTTGAATCCTGCCTGCCTCGTCCCCCCCACCCTCCTGACAACTCTCACTTTTTGGCTGTAGTCTCTTGCCAACGACATTCCTCTGTGGAGGTTGTTTGTGATGGGTGTTGCCATGACGATCAGTGCTCTCTCTCTCTCTCTCTCTCTCTCACACACACACACACACACACACACACACACACACACACATAAATGTTGTTGACTCTGTTGTCATTCTCCGTTTATATATCTTGCACTTTGTATTATCATTATTCCATATACCATCGCATTACCTTCCGTTATGAGTTCTTCAGTATGACACACACGCTTTTCATAAATCATGTATGACTTTCCATGTGATTGTGGAATCTCATAAAAATCGTCAGATTCTCTCTCTCTCTCTCTCTGGTGCCTGTTAGACAGAGGACAAAGTCAACGGAAAACAGGACAGGTATGCCAACACCCAGTTTCGCAACACATTATGCTTTACAATATGCCAATACCCAGTTTAACATTGTGCTTTACAAAGGCGCTTAACGTGTGCATGCGCGCGTGTGTTTAAGAGTTGGTATTTGCGTGTGTAGGCATGGATTCTCGCGTGACTGTCGATGCGTGAGTGTATGTGTGTGTGCGCCTTAGTAGGTATGTCTTTACACCTACATACGTACATATGTACATAAGAGAGAGACACAGAGAGAGAGAGATACGCTTACGCCATCGCACACTTTGTATCAATACACATTCTGGCCATTGCAGTAGCTTTTGTGCTTGATTTGATCACAGAATCACAGAAATGTTTGGCTATAGGCTAAAAGCCTTTTGCCCTCGTAATCAGTGTCCATTTATGTGCTTTGGATCACTTGTTGTGAACAAACCCTTGTTTAAATCTGGCATAGTGTATACTATATTTATCTACAGCTCAGTAAAGATTTAACTCTGTGGAAAATACATGGTTCTTAAACTTTTTGTCAATGTGATTTTTGAAGGCGTTTACCGATGGTGCATTGATGGTGTCATAGGAAAGGTTATTCCACAGATTTATGATGTTGAACATCGGAATATTATTGAGTATCACAGAATGACAGCTGTTTCTTGACCCCGACACAAATATAATACTGGCATAATCGTGTTGTTTTTGTTTTTTTTTAGGTTTACTGATTTTTTTTTTTTTGATTTTTTTTTTGTATGTGTTTCTGGTGTGTGTGTGTGTGTGTGTGCATTTCTGGTGTGTGTGTGTGTGTGTGTGTGTGTGTGTGTTGTGTGTTGTTGTTTTTATCATTCTTTAAGGCGGGGGTGCTGTTTGTTTGTTGGGTTTTTTGTTGATTTTTGTTTGTTTGTTTTTTGGTGTGTGTTTTTTGTTGTTTTTTTTGTTTTTGTTGTTTTTTTGTTTGTTTGTTTGTTTTTCTTACCTGGAGGGACGTCCATAAGGCGGACTCAATATTTACTCACACACAGAAGTAGGGTTGTGCTTTGAAAGAGTCGGACAGACAGAAAATCCAGCGTGAGTGCAATAAGATTGTGATGCTGTCTTTCACCTTTCCAGCAGGTCGTCAGTTGTTCCAAAAATTCTTTTCTTTTTTTTTCTTTTTCTTTTTTTTTTTCTTTGGGGGGGAAGGGGGGATAGAAAGAGAGGGCGTATTGTGAAGGTGGATGCAGGAGTTAATGTATATATATGATGATGCTCAAACTGCCAATAATATGTGACTGTGTGTCCATGTATGTGTGTGTCCTTGTACAGACACTGTCGGAGTGCACATGTGTATGGCCTCTGTGTATGTGTGTGTGTGGGGGGGGGGGGGTGAGAGGAGGAGAAAATGAGGGAATGAGTGTGTGTACTCATAGTCCGTTTCCTAAAACACACACACACACACACACACACACACACACATCAATACAATAAATCATGTTGCATAGATTATATTGCTGGCAGAAGTGTTGGCCCCCATTCTGGAGAATAATCAACTTTCTCGCTTTCTCACTTTTCATGTCAGGACACATAATGCACACGCTGCCTGTAAGTTTTCTCCAAGCAATCCAAAAGAACGAATGAATTTATTCAAATCCTGAAATTAATGAAGATTGTAAATCACAAAATGAAAACATTCACATAAAACGTGGGAATATAATATGAACAATACAAGCACATGCACGCAGCTGCATACACTATCTAGAAATGCTAACACACCCATCCCTTTACTAATACTGCTGACCATCTGGATCACTGTTGGTTTATCTCTTCCCTATGGTAGGTTCACTAATATTTACGTTTGTCAGGTGGCTGAGATACCACTTGACAACCACGACAGTAAAACTTGTTCAAGTATGAGTAAAAGACTGCACATTCTCTGAATGTCCATAACCAGATCTGAACTTACATCTCTACCCGCCCCCCCCACCCCACCCCCCCCCCCCCCCACACACACACACCCCTTACCCCTCCCCCCCCACCCCTCTCTCTCTTCATTATTTTTTTTTAATTTTCGCTTGCTGAATAATTCTCATAATAACTCTCATAACTTCTCTTTGGTTTCACTTGCCTTTGCCCCCACGGTCATTTCCATAAATCACAGTCCCTGAAGTAGGACCTGTGGTCAGAAATCGCTAGTTCTTATCAAAGTGAGTTTAATTTTTTCACAACACACATTCGTTTGTTTTGTTTTGTTTTGTTTGTTGTTGTTTTTCTACACAGTTTGATATTTACATAGACTCTAAAATAATACTTTCATATCCAACTTACGCATTATGCAGCTTATTTTCTTGTAAGCAACAAACTTTAAAAGAAGAAGACAAAAAAAAAACAACAGCTATCTGATAACACAAATTTTCCATGCCTGATGACGAATTGAACAACGTGTGTGGGTAACCTCAAGTACACAAATCAATGACACTGATGATGTGTCAACGTGTGTTGTGTGTGTGTGTGTGTGTGTGTGTGTGTGTTTTGTTGTTGTTGTTGTTGGGTTTTTTTCTTCAAAATCAGATCGAAGCACTTTATTATCTCAGTAAGAGAAATCAAAAATGGTGAAGTCTGTGATACAAACAGAACAGTAAATCAACATATGATGTAAAAACTAACAGCAAAGTAAATGCAAACCTGACAATTAAAGAGATTATTTTTCCACCAATAAAAAACAAAACAAACACGGACACACACACATACACAAACATGTACATGCATGCACGTATGCACACAATCACACTCTTTTATGTATACATATAGCATGTTGAACAAATATGATAAGGTCAATATAAAACCATGATACCACATTAAGATTACACACAAAAAAGGATTAGTAACATTGTTGTTGTCGTAACATTGTTGTTGTCACTGGCTTAATTTGGCCATGTAATTAGTAACTTTGCTGTTATTGGCTTAAAATGGTCATGTAGTTAGTAGTATTGTTGTTGTTACTGGCTTAAATTGGTCATGTGATTAGTAGCCGTGATTCGATAGGTCATGTGTCCCAGAATTCAATCACATGCGACTTGTGAACTTATTTGGTAACACTTGTGTCATTCTTAAACTTGCAAACATTTTGACAGAACAACATGAAATCAATATTAATTAAAGAAAATGATACTGTCAAAATGTTCGCCATCACAATATTTTTCTACAAAAAACAAAGCATTTCCCCCATTCAGCTCATTTTGCACAATCAAAACACACGGATCAATGCTAGTTTGCCCCTCTCTGTCTGTCTCTCTCTCTCTATTGTCTTTGTAGCAACAGATCACACAAACACCAAACTCACAGAGGAAACAGATACAAATATTTTACTGGGAGGAGTTTAACCAAGCGAAAAATCGACAACCACTCACTATATATGTACAGACACGTGCACAGATGTGCAGAACACACACATACATTATTTCATAATCAACGTCCATGGAGTAATCATAAATGTGCCAGACTCAGCCATGTGTCTGAAGACTTAATGCTCTGTGACTTGAGAGTTTGGTGGTAGACTAGTCTTTCGACAAACGTTCTATACCTTTCTCTCATTGTCCTTTGTGACCTTGATAACATGGCTACAACTTCCGCAATAATCTGCTTTGGTTACAACTACAACAACAATATGTTTTGGCTACAATTACAACCACAACAGGTAAACGAAGATAAAGCTGTTTGGAAGGTATTCTTGACAAATAATAAGCATGTAAGCATTATCCTGTCTTCGATGCATAATATCTTCGTTATTTGCTTTATGCATTTCTCTGTATATGTTATTTTTGTATTTTGTAAAACAAAATTGAATCTAAAATTCATATCACATCACACACACACACACACACACACACACACACACGTCATAATGATTTAATTTATCACTGTAAAAACATCTGAATAAATCTCTACCCCCGAAAACGGAGTATGGCTGCCTACAAGGCGGTGTAAAAACGGTCATACATGTAAAATCCCACTCATGAACACATGAGTGAATGTGGGAGTTGCAGTCCACAAACGTAGAAGAAGAAGAAGAAATCTCTCTCTGTCTCTCTCTCCCTGTCTCTCTCTCCACCCCTACCATTATGCCTCAGTAATATTTGTATTTGTATTTCTTTTTATCACAACAGATTTCTCTGTGTGAAATTTGGGCTGCTCTCCCCGGGGAGAGCGCGTCGCTACACTACAGCGCCACCCATATTTTTGTATTTTTTCCTGCGTGCAGTTTGATTTGTTTTTCCTATCCAAATGGATTTTTCTACAGAATTTTGCCAGGAACAACCGTTTTGTTGCCGTGGGTTCTTTTACGTGCGCTAAGTGCATGCTGCACACGGGACCTCGGTTTATCGTCTCATCCTCAACCAGACTTCATGAAAATCAAGGTCTTGATCGAGACAGAAGCACAATACTGATATCAAAATACACCTTTCCTCAGCTTCTAACCAGTCTTTGTTTTAGAGATCTGAATTCAAAGCAGTAGATTAACTAGTGGAATGCAGAATAATATAATTGTTCCACCAATCAAATAACTGGTGTTGATATGTGATCCAACTATGGCAGAACTTAATCCAGGATATGACACAATCCACACCTACAGCCTGGATTTACACAGCACAACATTACCAATGATTTTACCTATATGGAAACACTGTTGAAGTCATTTATAAAGCTGTCTCTTCATATTGATAAAGACAAAAGCATGCACCTTTGATTGAAAATTACTCTTACAAAGATTAACTGAAGCAATTAACAGAGTAATGGTAAGGTTTCCTATGTGCAAAAATATTTCTGAAATACATATGTCTCACAAATACAAAATTTTAGGTAAAAATTAACTTATCATTCATAGATGTTATAAACACGCCCTGCACTCAAACCTATACATGACGCATACGTTTTTTCAAAAGTATGTTTACTTACAATACACCATAGAACAGTCTGTGATCAGCCATCCAAAAACAAACAGTAAACAAAACCATACTAAGTAAGAGTCAATTAACCAGGCAAATTACAGAAAAGCATGCAATGGTGAAAAAAAAAATTTAAATACAGAAATGACTGTTTAGGTATGTGAGCATGTATGTAAGCAAGTGTGCATGCTCATTTGTGTATGCAGTGAAAAAGATGATAATGTTGAGTGGGTGTGGACGGTTACTTTGAGTTGTTTCTTCAATGCTGCCTTGAATGTGAATGCAGAAGTGATGTCGTGAATGTCACAGAGCAATTAGCTCCAAGGTCTTGTGGTACTGGAGAAAGCAGTCTCCAAGGATCTTTGTCCAGGGCAGGGATGCATAAGGCAATCTATGCAGCCCTAGAATGTTCCTAAGTATATGGAATTTACTATGGAGTTAGGAACAGTCTTAATAATAACCAAACACACCACTTCTAAGTTCACTCATGCAACCTTGCCCAAGTCTTCTATGTAAGGTGCTGTGGTCTGTGGATGAACTGTGTTGCTTTTGTTTTGTTTTTGTTTTTTTTCCTAACTATTGATGATCACTTGATGTACATTAAATAAATCATCCAATTTTCAAATGAAATACTTAAGAAAACAACATTCTTTCAAGGTTGACAAAAAGAACAAACAAACAAAAACCACTGAAATTTAGACCTCTCACAAATATCCACACACTCCTCTAGGTGGATGTATCCAGTTAAGTCCATGAGTAACATCTGCAATGCTCACACACACACATACACACCTATCCCTTGCAAACAAAACCCTTTTCTTTCAAAACATTGCATAGTAAAGTGAGTACAGTTTCAACAACAACAAATCACCGGATTCATATTTAACATTTATACATTCAAATATGCTTGATTAGGAAGAATGGTTGGTATTTCTTTCAAGTAAATGAGAAAAAGAAATGTGAGAGGAAGAAAACAAAAGGATGGAACAGAATATGAATCCATCCTGTTCTGCCCTCTCTTCCCATTTTTCACTTTTTTATGGCACACACATCTTCATATGACATTAACACTTTATCAATAAATGACAGCAACATGGTTGTATTACATTTCATGCATCTTTTCATATATGAATGAAGAGAATAAGCACACAAGCAGAATGAGCAGCAGAAGAAGCAAGAAAACTCGCCCTTTGTAATTAATAGATTATGGATTAATATCTGTTAACAACACCAAAAGTCTTCTTGATAGATAGGAAGTCTTAAGAAAAAAAATATATCTGCAGGTGTGACTATCAACATTGAGTCATACAAAAATCTGAACTTGAGATTAGAGGTGACCAAATCAGTATTTTTATTCAAACAGCAAGTGAATACATGTGAGTACTTGTGTTTGTTTTTAAGACATATTCTCAACAACAAAAAATGATCCCTGTCAGATCATGGGGAGGAGGAGGAATTTTCGTTTAATGTCCCATCATACATAGTGGTGGTTGTAGACATTTTGTTGGAGTATTTTGGGGAGTTTTTCTTTGCTTAAGTAGGAAATGTTCTCTTCAGTTGGTGAGCAGCAGCAAATATAAAGACTGCAGAGCTCTTCAAATAGCAACAACACAGCTGTCACTTGCTTGCATTTATACTAATTTCCCATTTTGGAGGAACAAAAGACTAAAGTAGTACTCACTGAGAAATCGTAATGCCCACTCCTCCCACTCACATCCCCAGCCCCAACTAAACTCCATGATACATACAGATCATAATCAGAACAGTGAAAGGCAGCATACAATGAATCTCCAACCCCCTCTCCCATAGTGTTAATCAGTCTTGAAAGTTTAACTAGAACAGATTTTTTTATGCTTTTTTCCTTCCTAATGGAAAGAGACATTAAAGCCTGGGCTTGTCACTGATGTCTATCCCTGCATGTCTCGCATCATCCAAACAACTTCTGGACAGTGCTGTAGCATTTTTTTTAATCCTGGAACTTTTATCATGAGTATATCTATCTATCCATCTAGCTAGCCAGCTAGCTAGCTAGCTAGCTATATATCTATAGGCATCTAGCTAGCTATATATATATATGCATTCATATACAAGTAACAGTAAAGTTGAAAACCACAAACAAACAAGGTAAAATTTTCCAAAATTTTCAGTTGGCTGCCTTCCTTAATGGCATGATTGGATTTCATTCATCAGTTCATTCATTCAGTAATTCATTAATCAATTAACAATAACAGGCTGATCACATGCATGGAATTGATGATGAATGTTCTTCAAAGTAAAACTACATGTCAACACAATTTTGACGAGAAGGACGGTTCTGTCGAATAGGGAATCACAAAATATACACAAAAGGGAGAGAGGGGGTAGCGGCAGAAGAAAGGAAGATACCTGCAGATGTGGGAATAAGATGTGGGATATGTGTGTGGGGGGGGGGAGTTGGAAAAGTGAGAGAGGAAATGGCATTGGTGAAAAGAGAATGGTATGGGTTTTTGGGGTTGTTTTTTTTTCACTCATTCTATTCCAGGTATGAGTTAACTCATACCATGATTACTTCCCCTGTTGACCTGGTACAGTGTATTCTTGTACCAATACATTACTCTAATTTTTCGTTTATTCTTGCTTGGTACAGTTGGTGATTTAAACTGAGCCGTTTTGACCGATTAAATCAATAATTTTCCATCATTACTGCAGTGGTCTCGTGTAGTGCTGGTCTAGGTGAGTAGTAGCAGGCACGTAGCTATTGTAGACTGAGTTAAAGTGTGTAGTGGGAAAGAAAAAAAGTGATGTATAGTGGGGCGGTGGGGTGGGAGAGATGGCAACAATGGAGGACAAAAGGGTGAGGAGGTGGCTAAAAGGAAAAGATGTTCAAGGAAAGAGGGGAGAATTGGGGTAGGGGAAAATTCTGAAAAAATACAGAGAAGTGGCATGAGACAAATAAATAAAAACACTCCACACATACTTCTATTCAATATTATGTACATGTATTTATGTACTGTCACTCCTGAAACTCTTTCTAGGAAATAAAGAAAAAAATAGCAAACCAGAAGTTCCACATCAGATTATATTAACATGCAGCAACAACTGACTTTTACAGTGTTTTAAACATAAGGTGACTGCACGAAACCTAGCCCCATGAAGAAAGGTAAGACAATGTTACCACAGAAAATCTTCATTTTTCTCTGTTTCCAAGATACCTCTTACAAATGTTCAGACAATTTCCCACAGATTGAACTCCAAGGAAGATACTAGCTTCAGGCCCAGCAGTCATCAGTCTCTGCATGTTGCTGTTCCTATCCTACGGTCCCTTCATTCCCCTTGCTGTTTTGCCTGCAACAACAATAACCACACACACAGACACAGACACACACACACACACACACACACACACACACATGTACACTGATCACAAGTTTGAAGTTTTGATTATCCTTTCACTCCTATTGGAGTATGGAGGACTAACTACTTCAAAATAATAATTTCATGCCCAGAATACACATTTGCAAATGCACAACATTGCCACATAGAAGATGAGAAAACCCTGATGTCTTTTAACCGCAAAAGGCAACAACCATATGCACACATGCACTCAACTTTCTCAGGCAACAATGATAATGAATCTGATTTATGAATGTGGAGCTCAATTATCCTGATTCTTTTCTATGTTCAATATTATTGCAAATGTTACTGTGATGAAGGTTTGTGATATAACTGATTTTATTCAGCCATGGGTTGTAATTTCTCTTGAATCGGGTTTCCCTTTTTTTTCATCCATAGCAACTTTATACACATGAGTGCTTGACAGACCAAATATTATATTACCTACCTTTACAAGTGGCTATCCAGTATCTTCACAGCATCATCACGCTCCATTGAAAGCAGGCACTCCCTCAGTTTACTGACTGAACCATATGTCTGGAAAAAAACAAGTGACAGCATTTCAGGATGCACGGGTTAGGGGTATGAAAGAAAGACATCTGGAGGATTTTAACCACCACACTGATCATGTCTGGTTTCCAGAATAAATCATATAACCCAAACACACACACACATATACACTCACATAGACACATATACATACACATGCACACAAGAGTGCGCGCACACACACACACACACACACACACACACCTCATTATAATTCAGGAGGTACTGGGTGGGGCTGGAACCAGAACTGGCCATGACCTCCAGAGCAGGCACCAGAGTGTCGTAACCTAGGCGAGCGGCGAGCTCCAACACGTCCTTCCCAGCATCCACCGGGTCCAGGAGTTTGGACAGCGCCGTGTTCTCCTCATCACTCAGCTTCTCTTTTTCAGGTAGAATGGACGCTGAAAACCACAAACATGATCAACGGATTGACATGAGCAAACAGCCGGGCCTACAGCAAAGTGAGAGTTGTATGATCAATGGTTTCTCAACTGCAATGAGAAGTCAATTCACAGCTTAGTCTTTTGAGAAGGACTATAATTCTCAAACTAGAAGGCAAAACTGCACTGGCTTTTAGTGTTGCAGCCTTGGGAGCCAGCTGGCTTTTGGGAACCATCCCAACGCCAACTGTCCTAAAACCCACTTGGCCGAGAGAGTGGGGATGTAACTTGGGCAAGACACTCTCCACAAAAATCAAATTCTGGCCAAGATAGCCGGGACAGAAGTTACCTCCTCTGCTGTTCTGATGGTCAGTTGGACACAACTGACTGTCAAAAAAAAAAATATATATGTGTGTGTGTGTGTGTAAGTGAGTGAGTGTGTATGTATGTATGTATGTATATATAACGGGTTATTTATACAGATTGTTACATTGATGTGGCTGTGAACTCTGTTCACTCACAGCCTGTCAAACTCGAAACATCACTGCATCAGTTTTGCTGAGGACTGTGGTGTGAAACCATTGAAGCATTCAATATTCAAACAAGTTCAAAACTTTGGATTCTGAGTGAGGAAACTTTCTTCTATGATAGAACAGAATAGAATATGTCTTTATTACCAAGTGTACCGGGATCACAAGGAACAGTGGGTGGTTAGGGGGGTGGGGGGGGGGGGGATATTACATTAAAAGGTACGAACATAAATCAAAAATCATGCACAGACACAGTAGAAATTAGGATACATACATGTGCACAAAAACCTGTGCATACTCACACGCACACACACATGCACGCGCGCGCACACACACACACACACACACATGCATACACACACACACACACACACACACACAGACACACACGTTTGAACAGAAGCCGCATATTACATGTAGATGGGGCTAATGACTAGATCTTCAGGTAGATGGTTGGTGATTGCACAATTCTATTTAATCATACTGGATTTGTTCAAGAGACAGGGCATTGACTGCTTTGGGGAAAAGGCTATCGGTGAAGCGATTGGTTTTCATCCTAATACTTCTGTATCATCAACCAGAGGGCTTCTTCTTCTTTCTTTTGTCCCGTGACCCACCGGGTCGTGGGGGGGACACAAGGGATGCAGCGGACGTCACTCTCCTCCAGCCTGGTCTGCTCTCGGCCTCTGACACCAGCTCTGGCATCTTCAGATGAGTCCAGGTCTTGATGTTATCTGTCCAGCTTCTCCTTGGTCTTCCCCTCTTTCTTCCGCCCTCGATGGTGCCCTGCAGGATGGTTTTGCACAGGGTGTTGTGGCGGGTCACGTAGCCAAACCACTCCAGCTTCCTCCTTTTGATGGTGGCCAGGAGGGTTTCTTGATGTCCGGCGAAGGCTTCGACTTTGCTCCGGACATAGTCGTTGGTCTTGTGTTCGACCCATGAGATGCGGAGCAGCTTTTCGTAGCATTTCATCTCAAATGCTTGGATCCTCTTCTCAAGCTCAGCTGACAGTGTCCAGCTTTCACATCCATACAGGAGAATGGCGAGCACTAAGGATCTGTACTGTTTGAGTTTGATGGCAAGGGAAATGCTCCTGCTCCTTCAGATCTTGTCCAATTTTGCCATCGCTGATTGTCCAATGGTTTTGACATTTTCTGGTGTTGCCTTTCTTGGGGAGGAGTATAATCAGAGACCGGGTCCATTCATTAGGCAAAAAGAAGCACAGTTGAGCAGATCTTCAACTGCCACCTCATGATGGAGAAACACCTCGACCATCAGAAGGAACGATTCCACAACTTCATAGACTTCAAAAAGGCTTTTGACCAAGTGTGGCACCAAGGTCTGTGGCTAGTCCTCAGAAGTTTTAACATCGAGGACTAGTCCTGATGATCAAGGCCCTCTACAACAATGCCAGCAGTGCCGTTCTCCTTAACAACAACATCGGCGAGTTCTTCCACACCACAGTTGGCGTCCGACAGGGATGCCTACTCTCACCAGTCCTTTTCAACCTGTTCCTGGAGAACATCATGAGAGAGACCCTCCTAGACTTCCACACCACCATCTCTGTAGAAGGCAGACCAGTCTGCAACCTACGCTTTGCAGATGACATTGACTTACTGGGAGGGAGCAACCAGGAACTCCAAGATCTGACAGACAGGCTGACTGATCGCGCAGGTGCTTACGGCAAGGAAGCAAGCGCTGAGACAAGCAAGGTGATGGTCAAAGGTAACACCAATGCCCACGCCAACATCACCATGAATGGCCAGGAACTTGAAGAGGTGGAAGTCTTCAAGTACCTGGGAGCAACACTTACAAAGGAAGGCAGGTTGAACACAGAAGTGAAGATCTGCCTCGCAACAGCAACCAGAGGGCAGCATCTCAAAAATCCCAAAAGCTGGATGTGATTTGTCCTGGCTGATTGATTTTGCTTTTTTGAGTAGCCACTTATAATATGTGTCGTCTAGAGAAGGTAGATCAGCCCCAGTAATCTTGCTGGCAGTTTTTATGATTCAGTTCAGGGCTGCAACTTCTGCCTTGGAAATGTTTCCATACCAAACAGTAATAGTGAAGGTTAACACACTTTCAGTGACTGCTTGGTAGAAAATCAACCATGATTTCTTTTTTAATTCCGAACTTTTTGAGGTGCCAAAGAAAGTACAGGCGCTGTTGTGCTTTCTTAACAATTTTTTCCGTATTTTTCTCCCATTTCAAGTCATTGAAAATGATCAGTCCGAGAAATTTTAATTCGCTGATGATCTCTACTTGCTTTTCTTTAATGACAAGTGGTAAGGGGTCAGATCTGGTCTTCCTGAAATCTAAAATTAATTCTTTTGTTTTTGATATGTTGAGGTCTAAGTTGCTTTGATCACACCAGCTGACAAGTTCTAGTACTTCTTCCCTATATTTTGACTCATCACTGTTCGTAATCAGCCCTTCTAGAGTGGTATTGTCAGCAAACTTGACCATGGTGTTACATTCATTTTGAGTTGCACAGTCATGTGTGAATAGTGAGTACAACAGTGGGGATATAGCATATCCCTGTGGGGTGCCTATGTTGAGAATGAATGTGGAGGATGTGAGGTCACCAACTTTAACAACTGGATGTGTTTTTACTTGCAACCCGCAAACCCAACCTGCTAGTTCTCTTTTTCCTGTTTTCTTTCCTCCTATGAAAGGTATATCCAATGTTTACTCAATGATAAAATGAAAAGGAAACTGCGCTTTGTTTTGTTTTGTTTTCTTTTGATTTTTGCTATATTGTCATCTGCGTCCTTTCACTGGCATTTCCCCAACACTGTTGTCCATCCCGAGTCCCTTCCCACACCAATGTCCCAGTGCCAGCTATCTATCAACAGACAGCTACTAGTGACAGATTGTCAAGAGGCCACACACAAGAGGATACCCTGCACTGCAGCTGAGTCACTACAGTGATGTTCAGCAGTACCTGTTTTGAGCCTATATGCACAGGATACAACCAATTTATCTTATTCCCCTTACTGATGGCAATGATAGAATTAGTCATTCCATACTGTATCCCAGCATCATTAAGGCCTGAGGTGTACAGACAAGTGCAGTGTTGGTCAGAAAGATTTAACAACATTTCCGAAGATAAGTTGATTTTGCTAAACCACAGTCTTTCCAATTTGAGCCCATAGCACATTAGATTGTGTTGGAGCCAGCCACAGGTGAAAGAAAAATGTCTGTTGGGGCTCAAACCTGCATCTTTCCATTCATCATTCCATGACTCTAACCACTTCACCACATTGTACATTCATTACATGTCCAGTTGGCCATAAAATAAAGAACAGTTTATTTGCTCATACAATGAATATAATTCCAAGCTCATTTACAGAAACAAAAATAGACCATCCCATGCAGCTTTTTTTTCTTTCTTTTTTTTATTATCCATCACTTGATTCCCCCAAAAAGGTCAATATTCATTCAACATGAAAGAAAACTCCACCTTCCTTAAGTGTGGAACAAACGCTTTCAACACTCGCCTGTTTGAGATGCCAGACTGACGGCCACGCTGCTGTCGTACGTCAACTTGTGCATCATCAAACCCTCGTCCTGCTTTGCACCACCGTCGGCAGGGTGGAGACAACTCTCATCGTCAATGCCAGGGTCGACTGTAAGGTCAGGGTCATCCAGAAGGTCAGTCTCAACTGCAGCGTGGGAGTGACCCCTCTTGTTGGCACCATCCCCCTCGGAGGCAGTGTCCCCCAAGAGCATCCTCAAGATCTGAAGCCAGCAGTGAGGACAGCATCCACTTGACAGTTACATTGCTTTGCATGTACGAGGTATGAAGGTATCAGAAATTAAGGGTGGAGGTAAAGGGAGGTCATGAATGGTACAGCATCCACTTGACAGTTACATCGCTTCGCATGTATTTGTTATGAGATATCAGAGAGTAAGGGGGTGGAGGTAAAGGCAGGTCATGAATGGTACAGCATCCACTTGACAGTTACATCACTTCGCATGTATGTGGTATGAGATATCAGAGAGTAAGGGGTGGAGGTAAAGGCAGGTCATGAGTGGTACAACATCCACTTGACAGTTACATCGCTTCGCATGTATGTGGTATGAGATATCAGAGAGTAAGGGGTGGAGGTAAAGGCAGGTCATGAATGGTACAGCATCCACTTGACAGTTACATCGCTTTGCATGTATGTGGTATGAGATATCAGAGAGTAAGGGGTGGAGGTAAAGGCAGGTCATGAATGGTACAGCATCCGCTTGACAGTTACATCGCTTTGCATGTATGTGGTATGAGATATCAGAGAGTAAGGGGTGGAGGTAAAGGCAGGTCATGAGTGGTACAACATCCACTTAACAGTTACATCGCTTTGCATGTATGTGGTATGAGATATCAGAGAGTAAGGGGTGGAGGTAAAGGCAGGTCATGAGTGGTACAACATCCACTTGACAGTTACATCGCTTCGCATGTATGTGGTTTCAGATATCAGAGAGTAAGGGGTGGAGGTAAAGGAAGGTCATGAGTGGTACAACATCCACTAAACAGTTACATCGCTTCGCATGTGTGTGGTATGAGATATCAGAGAGTAAGGGGTGGAGGTAAAGGCAGGTCATGAGTGGTACAACATCCACTTGACAGTTACATCGCTTCGCATGTATGTGGTATGAGATATCAGAGAGTAAGGGGTGGAGGTAAAGGCAGGTCATGAAGGGTACAGCATCCACTTAACAGTTACATCGCTTCGCATGTATGTGGTATGAGATATCAGAGAGTAAGGGGTGGAGGTAAAGGGAGGTCATAAATGGTACAGCATCCACTTGACAGTTACATCGCTTCGCATGTATGTGGTATGAGATATCAGAGAGTAAGGGGTGGAGGTAAAGGCAGGTCATGAATGGTACAGCATCCACTTGACAGTTACATCGCTTCGCATGTATGTGGTATGAGAGGGTAAGGGGTGTGAGAAAAAGGAGGAGACTGGTCATGAGTGTTTTTGGGGTTGTTTTTTTTTTCATGTAAAGCACCCTGAGCTCTAAGTGAGAAAGGGCATTATACAAATGTACAGTAGTAGTAGTAGCAGTAGTAGTAGTAGTAGTAATAGTAATAGTAGAAGTAATAGCAGTAGTAGTGAGTAATTAGTTGTATTTTTGATGGTGTACTATTTATGATAATGTACCATGACTTATGTGCATGCTTGCATGCTTGCATGTGTGTGTGTGTGTGTGTGTGTGTGTGTGTGTGTGTGTGTGTGTGTGTTGATATCTATTTTTTCTTTTGATGGTGTATCTCAGTTTTGTATCTTGTGTTCAGTTTATTACTTCTACTACTACTACAACTGTGAATGATAATAATAATAGTACTGGCAATTACTGAACAGATGAGGATTATGTCAGCAACATGAGAAAGTCTGATAGTGAGCAAATCTATCAAGAATTAATACATCCAGGATGACGTTAACAACCTGATACTTTTCACCAAGCAATAAATCTGACAATTAATCGAAGATGTGATTGAACTGAATCGAAGATGTGATTGAACTGATAATCTCTCTTGTAAGCATATCTGCCTAAGGGCCTAAATATATAAAAAAAAATACAGATGCCTGTTTTAATGAATGGCCATTTTTTAAAAGTGATTGTGATTTATAAGTTTAATGTTAAAAGTATTCGATCCAAAAGACACATTTCTGTGAATTCACAGGCAATAATTATTATAGTTGTATTTTATATTATATATTCTTATCTTCTCTCCTCTCCTCTTCTCTTCTTTTCTCTTGACTTGTCTTGTCTTGTCTTGTCTCATCAGTGGTAGCACTGCACGTGACCCCTCAGACCCTTCCCCCTCCCCCACACACACCCACACCCCTACACCTCCTCCAACACCACTCACCCGCAGCCTGTCTTTGCCGGCAGCGTAGTCCCTGGGCTGAAGGCCTCGCCGACAACGTCGTGACCCTCTCTCCACGCTCTCCTTCCCCTCTTTCCCTTCCCCTTCCTCTCCCCGGTCCTCGTCGGGTGGGATCTCCTCGTTCTCCACGGTAGTCTGCGCCCCTGCAGTCATCAGCAGCGCCACCATGCCAATCAGCCCCCGACAGCAGGCCACGTGCAGAGGGGTGTTCCCGTCAAAACAGCGAGCGTTTACGTCAGCCTTGGCCTGAACCATGTAACACAAGGAAACATTTTTTCAGTCTGCTTTTGAGTTTTGTGGTGGAAAGAAACTTACTACTACCAGTTCTTGGCTGACTTCCAGTTTCTCACTTTAGTGGTGATGACAATAGGCAATTGACCAAGTGTTCTCAGCCTTTTGGTGATAAATATGAGTTAGTTGAAATAACTATGAATAGTTGTTCACCATGTGTTCTGAGCCTTGTGGTGATAACCAAGGACTGTTTCCTGTGTGCTCCAGCCCATGTGAAAAGAAAAACTTTTTATGCTAAAAAAAAAAAAAAATGTCTTTTCTTATTTCCATAAATCCTTTGTCACTTACTGCAGTTTTAATTGTTACAATTTCCATCATGCAATATAATAAGTATATTACTTTTGTGTTTGTGAGAGGGCGTAACATGCAGCTCTAAATGATTTGTCAAAGTTATTGTTAAGTTCTAACATGCAAAAAATGATTACTTTTTGATTCTTATGTCTGTGAGAGGGTGCACCATGCAGAGTTATTTCCCTTGAACTGAGAACTAAATTCTCCTTCAGTCACATTGTGTGAAAGAGAACACCACTGACATAAGGCTTAAAACATATCTGACATATATAAAAATTAAAAAAAATTTAAATAATTAAAAAAAGCAGATCTGGCTTACTGTATATTTGCCAGACAAAAGAAATCTGGTTGACTACAATTTGTCAGGCAAAGAAGACTTCTTGTTAACTGCATACAAATGTCTCTCAAAGGAGACTTCTGGTTCACTGAAGATTTATCATAACAAAGGAAGCCTTTGTTCATAACAAAGGAAGCCTTTGTTTAGTGCACATGGGTCACAGAATGCATTGTCAGCTGTACTTCCCCCTGGCTGTTCCATTCCCCTCCCTCTGACCTGGATGACCGCAGCTCTATGTTGTGACAAAGTCGAGCAGCACAGCTACACCCCTTCCACTCCTCCGTACCCCTGCTGTCCTGTCCACTGACCTGCCTGCTTCACTTTACATGCCCTTGTGCACCTCTCTGTGCATACTGCTCCACACCACCCCTCTTGTGCACGCCCCTGCTTGTGGTCTAATGTGGACAGACCAAGCTCTAAGTACTTTAGAAACACAGAGTCATTCACACAACAGGCTGCCTACCTGGGTAGAACTGACTGGGAGCTAACTATCTTTGGGTGTTCACCATTCGTTTCCTGTGTCGTTTAGAAAGGCTTCAGTCACTCATGTATGCACACAAACACACACCCACACAAACATACACACCCACACACACACACACACACACACACAACGTTTCAGTTTCAAAGAGGTGTCAGAGAATGTGGACACTTCAGTTCAGTTCAGTTCAGTTCAGTTACTCAAGGAAGTGTCACTGCATTTGGACAAATCCATGATTATACGCTACACCACATCTGCCAAGCAGATGCCTGACCAGCAGTGTAACCCAACACTCTTAGTGAGGCCTTGAGGAAAAAAATGACAAAAAAGACAGACAATGATATAAATCAAAAGCAGGAAAAATAATAATAATAAAAACAAATAGATAAAATTTAAAAAAAGAAATAGAATAAAAAATAAATGAATTTTTTTTTTTTTTTTTTTAAAGAAAGGAAAAAAAATCTACATATGCCACACCAATCTGCTGTACATAACACACACACACACACACACACACACATGCACACCGCACATGTACATATCTATATCTATATATCCCCTCCTCAAACCCACTGAAGCTCATGCTCCCCCTTTGCAAGATCTCTTCCCCTCTCCACACCCCTACCCCCTAAACCCCACCCTCAACCCCACTACTGCCTTCCCTCCCCACCCCCCACTACCACGAACCCCATGCACCACACCACAGCCCAGCAGCACCTCCATGAGGAGAAAGCCAGCCACAGGTAAGTCGTCATTCTCCACAGCATGATGCAGCGCTGTGCGGCCACTCTTCCCGTCACCCACGTCCACGTCAGCATGTCCGTGAACCAGCAGCCTCAGCATCTCCACGCTGCCTCTGAGGGTCGCCAGGTGCACCGGGCTGTACCCTGCATGCACAGCACACAATCAGAGATGCCTACAGTTATTCACTCATGATGTGACATGCATATCAGGTATAAATCCATATACAGAAATGCCAACTGTTACGATTTTGACGTATTTTGTTACGCTCGATCACAGTTTTGTTCCGATGTTATGCCATCATCAAAACTGTTCTGATGAGTTCATTTTTGAGTACATAGCATGGTCACATGCTTTCCTGTCGTAACACTATCCAGACAATCTATACCTATCAATCATGAGGCCAGGGCAGTCACTGCTAACCTTGGTTTTACGTGATAATGTTCAGCTAATCGCGTGCATGTTTACATGGAAACAGCACTGAGTAGACAAATCAGCTTAATTGTTTGACGGAACAAGAGAGAACATGGCTAAATCAAGTTGTGTCTTGGTCAAACAGCATAAATGCCCAGTGGATTACAAGTTGTAGATAAAATGTACGTTTGCTGATCTGGCTTGGAGTCCGAGTGTTCCTACCAAATTCAAAATGTTCCTGCCAAATTTCCTGATTGTTCCTAACAAATACTTGACAGGGGTTGGCATCTCTGCACAATGCACTGTATTGTATTATTATGTATTGTATTACTCTTTTTTTGTCACAGCAGATTTCTCTGTGTGAAATTCAGGGGCTGCTCTCCCCAGGGAGAAGAGCGTGTCGCTACACTGAGAGCGCCGCCACCCTTTTTTTTTTTCCTTTTTTTTCTGCCTGTAATTTTATTTATTTTCCTAGCAAAGTGGATTTTTTCTACAGAATTTTGCCAGGGACAACCCTGTTGCTGTTGTGGGTTCTTTTACATGCACTAAGTGCATGCTGCACACAGGACCTCAGTTTATTGTCTCATCCATATGACTTGCGTCTAGACCACCACTCAAGGTCTAGTGGAGGGGAAGAAAATTCTGGCGACTATGGGATTCGAAGCAGTGCGCTCAGATTCTCTCGCTTCCTAGGTGGACACGTTACCTCTAGGCTATCACTCCACTGCTTCACCTCTCTAAAGCTGTGTTTTTGGTAATCTGATCTGTGTGGTACCTTTTCATGGAAAGCATTAACAAATAGCACTGCACAGCATAAAAACTGATGTGTAAAACATGCATTCAGCGTCTTGAGTACCCATTATGGAAATTTCCATCCTCTTCCAGAGTGCAAAAAAAAAAGTGCCCTGGGACAGCAAGTTCCATCATTCTTATTGCAAAATCATTAAATTCATGTGAAATTGTCGTAACTGAATAGTGTGTTCATTTCCCTTTCAGAAAAGTAAAGGATAATTATACTTTCTTTCGGTAGTTTCCATGCTTTCTTCTGTTTTTTTAGTTTTCACTTATTACTCTTCAGAGGAGGAAGGTGGCAGAATGGTTAAGACGCTCAGCTGCCAATACAGAGTCCGTGAGGGTGTGGGTTCGATTCCCGCTCTCGCCCTTTCTCCTAAGTTTGACTGGAAAATCAAACTGAGCGTCTAGTCTTTCGGATGAGACGATAAACCGAGGTCCCGTGTGCAGCACGCACTTGGCGCACTGAAAAAGAACCCATGGCAACGGGAGTGTTGTCCTCTGGCGAAATTACGTAAAATGAAATCCCCTTTCATAGGTACACAAATATGTAAGCATGCACTCAAGGCCTGACTAAGCGCGTTGGGTTATGCTGCTGGTCAGGCATCTGCTCAACAGATGTGGTGTAGCGTGTATGGATTTGTCCGAACGCAGTGACGCCTCCTTGAGAAAGTGAAACTGAAAACTCTTCAGGACCAAAAATCCCTTGGCAAATAGTAAATCACTGAGTATAAAACAGGCTTGGCAATGAATGGATTAAAGACTTCAATGACAACTTACAGGTACAACCTTGCAGAGACATCCAACCAAACACGTAAGCCATAGTTTACATACACATACACACGAAAACATCACACACAACATTCTTCACTCCTATCATACATCATAATACCTAAATAATAAATGAATTACATCTCATATCTCTACTTCTCATTGTTTAACTCATTTCATCCCAAGTAAAACTGACTAATCTCAATGCTCCAGACCAAGAAACTTTCAAGTGGTGAAGGACACCCAATCCATAATATGTGCCTTTATACAGCACTTACCCTGCGTCTCCAAGCATATTGAACAATACCTGTGGCATGAATAAAAACAGTGTAACATTACTCACAACTGACACATCTCTAACACTCCACCTCCACCATACACCCCTCACACACACACACACACACACACACACACACACACACACACACACACACACACACACACACACACACACACACACACACACACACACACACACACACAGGTGGTCTGGAGGCAAAAGGCTCTTTAGTTTAAAATATTATTCTCCTCAACACCTACAAGGCCATGACTGGCTCAGCAGGAAACACAGACAATACTGCTGTGGTTTTCTTTTGTTGTTGTTGTTGTTTGCTCATACCACTCAGATAATTATAGCAATCTCCAAGTTGCTTTAAAGTCAAACATTCCAGTAACTGAGAATTAGATAATGTCAGAACTGATACTATGGCTCTTTTCTTATATTTGAAAAGTCTAGTGTATATGAGTGGATAGTTTTTCAAGTAAACAACAATAATGTCAAAACTGACATTCAGATTCTGATAAAGATTTAGTCAAATATTCTAAAATATACAAGCAGCTAATTTTTCAAGTAACTGATGATTGTATGATACTGAATCTGATATTCAGATTCTTATTCAAATCTTTACCATCTCAGCTACTTGAGCAGATAATTTGGGACTGATAGTCCAGTTCTTGTTTTAATTTTAAACATTAAAGTGTATAAAAATCAGATGATTTAGGACTAATCTTCAGCTTTCCCATGTCGATGGAGGTACCAAAGGCATAATCAATCAGGCATTTGACTTCTGATCCAGTGTTCACCAGCGGTGATGGTGTTGTGTCCTTGGGAGAGGCACTTCACTGATTTTCCTCAGTCCACCCAGGTGTGAATGGGTACCTGATTTCGATCAGGGTAGGTCAAAACAGTGGAAAGAGAAGACTGGGCCCCAACTCCCTATGCCATGCCCAAGGGATATGAAATCACTGCCCTAACAGCTGTGAAAGGTGGTGCAACCTTTCTATGTCATGCTGTGAACAAGGTGTGATTTTATCTTAGATGAAGAAGTCAGAGCGAGATCGTATTGGGCCATAATCTGCAAATGGCATCTCTACTGGCTGGGACATGAACTGAAGCTCTCAACAACAAGAACTGCACACCAACCTGTGGACTGGACACCTGCAGGCTGGAGAAAAAGGGGACAGTCCAAGAGGAACCAGCAGCAAACAGAGGAGAAGAGAGAGACCTCAGACTTATAGAGAACGGAAGCTCTTTGACTAAGCCCCATGCATCCAACAATGCAGTAACATCCATGTCTACTGGCCCCTGTGGCGAAGTGGTTAACATCGCGGACTGACGGCTGGGAGGACGCAGGTTTGAATCCCAGGGGAGGTGGGTTTTTCGGCCCATGGCCGGCTCCTAACCAGAGTTGAGTGTGCTAGGGGCTTAAATGGGAAGACTGGGACCACACAGCTGAGTATCACCCACTTCATGGATGTGTCTTTAGGTGTGTTGCTCTAATTTCCTGACCAACACTGCAAGTATCTGTATCTCTCTGGCCTGGTTGACACTGGGATATCATTATGACAGGAAGCTTAGGGGACAGCCTAGTCATGTAGTCCCAAACCTAAATGGACCTCCACAGCAACATCTTCATCATCATCATCATCATCATCATCATCCTTCTTCATCATCAATTAAAAAAAAAAAGAAAAAAATTTTTGAAAAAAAAGAATACCATCTATGTCTAAGCAATTAAGTAATACAGAAGTGACTGACCATCATAGTTGAGGTAGTCCAGCTCTGGGAAAGGGTCAGCCAAGGTGACGCTGGGTCGCAGGTACTTGACCAGTGACTGAAGACACTGAACGGAGCCGTGCAGCACAGCCAAGTGGGCAGGGGTGTTGCCATCACGGTCAGCCAGGGTCGGGTCGGCCCCTGCCTGCAGCAACAGCTCCACATGCTGCGGCTGCTGCATGATGGCTGCCAGGTGCAGTGCAGTCTGGGATATATACCGAATCATTTTACAGGTGTGTTCAAGAATGAACACCGATCATTTTACAGGTGTGTTAAAAAAAGAACATGAATCATTTTACAGGTGTGTTCAAGGAGAGAGATGAACATGAATCATTTTACAGGTGTGTTCAAGGAGAGAGATGAACATGAATCATTTTACAGGTAAGGTCAAGGAGAGAGATGAACACAAATCATTTTATAGATGTGTTGAAGGAGAGAGATGAACATGAATCATTTTACAGGTGTGTTGAAGGAGAGAGATGAATATGAATCATTCTTCAGGTATGTTCAAAGAGAAAGATTAACACAAATCATTTTACTGGTATGTTCAAGGAAACAGACAGCTGGCAAAGTGTCCAACTTTCTTGCAGTGATAACAGGTGTAGTTCTGGAAAGGACAGCTTGCAGCGAAATGTGCTTTACCACAGCAGTAATACTTGGTGTTCTGGGTTTGCTCATCACTTTTTTTATATTATAATTATTATTTATTTATTTATTTATGTACGCTTATAGTTGACTTCATCACGTTTTTTGCGCCTTATAATATTATTAGTAGTGGTAGTAGTTATTTTTTTATGTATTTATCTATTATTTATTCACCCTTTTTTTTCTTTTTTTTTTCTCAAGGCCTGACTAAGCGCGTTGGGTTATGCTGCTGGTCAGGCATCTGCTTGGCAGATGTGGTGTAGCGTATACGGATTTGTCTGAATGCAGTGACGCCTCCTTGAGCTACTGAAACTGAAACTGAAAAACTCATCACTGGTTTTGCCAGGTGTTTCCAAGATTGATTTTTTTTCTTTGGCCTGTGTTCACAATGGGTGCAGACGGTAGTTCAGCAGAGCACCCTTGGCAAAGAGATGCAGAGTGGCTTGCAGCTGTTTCCATAGCATGGGAGATTTCCACTGCCTTCGAAAAGGTGAGATCTTTCTCAGACAACAGCTTCTTCTAAGTTGTGGCATCAGAAAGGCCACATACAAATCTATCTCTAAGTGCATCTTGCAAAAACACTCATAAGTCACATGTGAATGCCAATCGTCTCAGTTCTGCTGCAAAGTCGTTCACAGTTTCCAGCTCATTCTGCTTTCTGTTGTGCAATTTGAACCTTTCACCTATGATAAGTGGTTTGGGTGACACA
>NC_134876.1:93670085-93675085 GCF_041734735.1 Babylonia areolata
CGATGGAAGCTAAAGCTTGGGTCATTCAGACACCCACTGGACATCCGAGGGGTCTGTGTAGAGGAGAAGAGAGGACTGGCCGTACTGAGTGAGTTAACTGAAATGTCTTTATTTATGTAATCATCGACTTCCATTGAGTGTTTCATGTTTAGCAGCCGTAATACTACTACTGATGGCTGTTGATAAAATTTTGTATGAATAAACTGCATTGTTGGTACATGGGATAAATGAACATGAAATTGGGTTTTTATCTATGTACACAATCAGCACAGAGAGAGTGTGTGTGGGGGGGTGGGGGGTGGGGGGGGGTGCAGGGAGAATGAAAGAGAGAGGTACAGAGAGAGAGAGGTACAGAGAGAGAGAGCTCAGAAATGAAAAAACAAAACAAAAAAAAACAACACAACATAACACCTACACATGAACAGAGACTGATGACAGAACCATTCCAGTCCTACCTTCTGTCTTGCTGCTCTTGTGCGGAGGTAGACGGCTGTTCTTTGGTTCCCGATCTTCTTCTTTCACAGAGGACGCGTCAGAGAATCCCTCGTCCGACCTGACTCCCTCTGACACCGTGACCTCTCTGCCCTGTGTGGACGACAGACAAACATCGCCACATTCCCCTCCTGAGGGGATGCCATGTGCCTTGCCGTGCTCTTTGTCAGCTCTTTGGCCCCCTGCTGCCCTGCTGTCCATGATCAGTGTTGCTGTGTGCTGCTGCTTCGTTCCTCTTTGCTGTGTGTGTGTCCGTGTGATGCCTGCTGTCTCTGACTGTTCACACAACTTCCTCTGATCCCTGTGTACAGCGTCGGCACCACAGTGTCTGGACAGAGAGGATTCGCTTCTTCCTGGCTCACTCGGTTGACCTCCATTCGATGCAGTTTCACCCCCGTTTGCTTCAGCGTGCTTCAAGCTTGTTTGCGGGTCATCAGCACCTTGCGCATGTTCGTCATCTTTCATTTCTTTCTTGTCAGAGCCTTTCCTGTCATCTTTGTCATCACCAGAAGAACCTTTCCTGTCTTTGTCATCACCAGATTCTTTCATTTCTTTTTCCAAGCCTTTCCTGTCTTTGTCATCAGCAGAATCTTTCCTATCTTTGTCAGAAGCTTCCCACTCTTTGTCATCACCAGAGCCTTTCCTGTCTTTGTCACCGCCAGAGCTTTTCCTGTCTTTGTGATCACCAGACTGTTCCTTCACCCTGTGGCAGAGACAACTGTCAGGCTGTGGTTTCAAGGCTGATGTCATCTCGGCACTTGTGGTGACTAGCTGGGATGGGTGACGGAGAGATGGAGCAGCATCCATTTCCAGATCGTTAGGCCAGACGATGGTTCCTAGGGGATTCTCCAGCAGGTCCTGGCAGAACTCACTGGCAGTCGTTGTTTCTGGGCTCCGTGAAAACTCTTCTTTCACTGCTGCAAACAAGAAAGCAACAAGAACAACAGCTGTGGAGTGAAAGACCGGGAATGAAACAGGAAAACAAAATAAGAAAAGCTTAAACACTTCTTCATCTTCTTCTTCCTCTTCTGCTGTGTGGGGGTGGAGGGAGCAATATTCGTATTACCTATAAGAAAAATCTATAAACTGCACTTCAGCATTCGGAATAAAGAATTATAAAAAATTTAGGGTGCAATCTGTAAGTGCTCCAACATTATTTCATGCATCAATTGATCAATTGACTGTTCAATACTCACAATGCAATATAAGAATACAGAAGGGGTTTGGGGGGCGGAGGGTGAGCACAAGATACAGAGGTATTCAAGCTAGGACAAAGCAACACATGGTCATCTTTTTTTGCTTCTTTTTTTGTCTTCAGTCCCTGTATTCCACTGGGTCATTATCTCTGTACATTCTGTACCACTTGCCTTGTAGTTGCTGTGCTTCTCTATACCTCTTAACTCTCTCCATATGAACGGCGAAAGAGACGGCGTTAACAGCGTTTCACCCCATTTACCATCATCAAAATATTGCAAGCGGAAGGCTCTTATACTGTAGAGGTGAATGTTGACAAAGAAAACCACAATTCTGATGACGGAAGCTAAAAGGTTGGGTTATTCAGACACCCACTGGACATCCGAGGGGTCTGTGCAGAGGAGAAGAGAGGACTGGCCGTACTGAGTGAGTTAATTGTTCAAATCAAACAACAGAGTTTTTACAGAGCTACACACATCTGCTCCTTATTCCAGAGTAGCAGCAAAGTTTTCAAACAGTCTGAATATTGACCTCCTGCCTTTTCTCATGTTATGCGACCTGATATAAGTGTAAGAATGGATCCTTTCTTTTCACATCCAAAACATACATTCTTTTTATTGCCAAATGGAATAAACAGATAACATCAAAAATACATAGCTTACATTAAAAAAAATAGCTACACAGAATAAAGCAAGAAGTTACATAATCAGTAATAATGTGTGCTGTTAAGCATCCTGAAGGCCTTAAGTCATGAGTCAAAAATTTGTGTTTTTGTTCAAAATGGCTGAATTTTGCTGTGTATGACAACTACAAGTTGGAAGAATGGTGTGTGACGTGACAACTTCAAGTTGGAAGAACGGTGTGTGACGTGACAACTATTAAGTTGGAAGAATGGTGTGTGACATGACAACTACAAGTTGGAAGAATGGTGTGTGACATGACAACTACAAGTTGGAAGAATGGTGTGTGACGTGACAACTACAAGTTGGAAGAATGGTGTGTGACATGACAACTACAAGTTGGAAGAATGGTGTGTGACGTGACAACTTCAAGTTGGAAGAATGGTGTGTGACGTGACAACTACAAGTTGGAAGAATGGTGTGTGACATGACAACTTCAAGTTGGAAGAATGGTGTGTGACGTGACAACTACAAGTTGGAAGAATGGTGTGTGACGTGACAACTACAAGTTGGAAGAACGGTGTGTGACGATCATACCTTGCTCAACAGTGGCGGGTAGAACATTCAGCTGATCAAAAATGTCTGAAACAATGAGCACAGTGTGTAGCATATAGCATGTGACAAGGCCTGTACTACACCAATCAAACCAACATGAATAAAACACACACACACACACACACACACACACACACACACACACGCATGCATACAAACATGCACACAAATGCACAAGATTATGCATTCCTACATACTCTCTCTCTCTCTCTCTCTCTCTCTCTCTCTCTCTCTCTCTCTCTCTCTCTCTCTCTCTCTCTACTTGCACAAATGTTTAAAGACATTAAATGAATTCCAGTACAATGACTACACACACACACACACACACACACACACACACACACACACACACACACACACTTACTGCCATTAGGCATGATGACTTGGTAACTTCCATGACTCTGGCCACCCATGCCACCACCTCCTCCTCCAAATCCCCAAGGCCCAAGGGGTTCGAACCTGTTCCCCATTTCTCCACCGGGGCCCCCCTGCCCTGACCCAGGGCCCCCATCCCCATTAAACTGGGCAGAGTCCAGGGGCAGCTTCTTGCGCCTCTTTCGGGCAATCAGGTCCTTGTCTGCAGACACACCACTGCACGGTTACCTCAGCGCAACAAACACTAGTCGTTGGTAAAGACTCCATCGTTCTGGATAGTTGAACTTCATTGTACATTTCTGTGGTGTCTCACCACGGTCCTAAAAGTACAAACAAACAATTGTTGACTCACCTAATCATATTCCTGAAAATCATAACGAATGCTTTCTTATTCACTTGACAGTGAATTTGTCCTACCTGCATCTGAGATATATGTCCACTCACTTCTGACATATATACATTGTACAATGCTGTATCTCTTTTATGTTGTTTTTTTCTCTTCTTTTTTTGTTTTCTTCTTCAATATATGTGTTATGTGTCTTATGTATGTCTTAACCTAACAGTTGGTGTGGTCATTGCAAACTATATGAGCATAGTACCCTAAGCATAGTACCAAATGTTATTTATATTTGTATTAGAGACATGAAATATGTAACATTTTCATGTACCCCCCGGGGGGGGGGGGGGGGGTCCTGAAATAAATGTCTTGTCTTGTCTTGTCTCAACAAACCTGATAAGGAAAGTTTTGGGTTGGACAGTACTCAGTCCAGTGACTGTGGTCAGGCTACTTAGATGCGTCCGTGAACTCAGTTCACTCACAACCTGTCCGGCCCAAGACATTCCTGTATCAGTTTTGAGATAATGGGAGACAGAGATCAGAGTGAAATGGCAGAGAGATAATGGGAGACAGAGATCAGAGTGAAATGGCAGAGAGATTGAGAACAGAGATCTGAGAGAAATGGCAGAGAAAAGGTGGAGACAGAGATCAAAGAGAAATGGCAGAGAGATGATGGGAGACAGAGATAAGACAGAAATGACAGAGAAGGAATGGGAGACAGAGATCAGAGTGAAATGGCAGAGAGAGGGTGGAGACAGAGATCAGAGTGAAATGGCAGAGAGATGATGGGAGACAGAGATCAGAGTGAAATGGCAGAGACTGAGAACAGAGATCTGAGAGAAATGGCAGAGAAAGGGTGGAGACGGAGATCAGAGAGAAATGACAAAGAGAGGGTGGAGACAGAGATCAGAGAGAAATGACAGAGAGATGATGGGAGACAGAGATCAGAGTGAAATGACAGAGAGATGATGGGAGACAGAGATCAGAGTGAAATGGCAGAGAGATTGAGAACAGAGATCTGAGAGAAATGACAGAGAAGGAATGGGAGACAGAGATCAGAGTGAAATGGCAGAGAAGTGATGGGAGACAGAGATCAGAGTGAAATGGCAGAGAGAGGGTGGAGACAGAGATCAGAGTGAAATGGCAGAGAGAGGGTGGAGACAGAGATCAGAGTGAAATGACAGAGAACGGATGGAGACGGAGATCAGAGAGAAATCACAAAGAGAGGGTGGAGACAGAGATCAGAGAGAAATGACAGAGAACGGGTGGAGACGGAGATCAGAGAGAAATGACAGAGAGATGATGGGAGACAGAGATTAGAGAGAAATGGCAGAGAGATGATGGGAGACAGAGATCAGACAGAAATG
>NC_134876.1:93677585-93692585 GCF_041734735.1 Babylonia areolata
AAAAGCAGCATAGGAAAATAGCAGGCTGAAGGACCCACCAAAAAACAAAACAAAAAAACGATTAAAAAGTAAAAGAAAAGACAGATGAAGGGACTGACCTGCCGATGGACATCCAGAGGACTGAAGTTTCCACATGCCTGCCACTTCACATTGTTGTCACTGTCATACTCCACAAAGCACACTTGTATGTCCTCTGTGAGAACAGATGAAGAGTTGTCATTGTTGAGACTAGTTACACAGTGTCTCTGCTCTGTTGGAGACTAAGCACTAAGCGCTCTACAAACACCAAGTCATTCACACAACAGGCTGTCAACCTGGGTATAGCCAGCTGACCTCTGTTTCCCACATCATTTCGTCAGGCTTTTGTTTTACTAAGAAATTTTGCTACGGACAACTTTCCAGTCACCATGGGTTCTTTTACATTGACGCAACATCTAGACTTGTCGTTTCTCTCATTCTCTCTCGCCTTGACTACTGTAACTCTCTATTGTCTGGTTTGCCTGCTTCATCCATTCAGTCCCTTCAGCGCATACAAAATTCTGCTGCCCGACTCGTCCTCAGAAAGAAAAGATCTGAGCACATCACTCCTCTTTTGCAACATCTTCACTGGCTCCCTGTCTCACACCGAATAAAGTAAAAGATCAGCACTCTATGCTACAAATGTACTCACAAATCAGCCCCTTCCTATCTCTGTGGCTGCCTTCACCTCTACACTCCATCTCGCTCACTACGATCAGTTTCGGATCCACTTCACTTACGCATACCCAGATTCAAACTCTTGACTGTTGGCCGCCGTTCTTTCTCTGTCTCTGGACCTTGCAATTGGAATGAACTTCCTCTTTCGCTTCGTCAAGTCTCCACACTCAGCTCTTTCAAGTCTGGCCTTAAAACCCACCTCTTCCCAAAATAGCCTCCCTTCCCTGCCTCTTCCTTGTCTTTTAGTTTCTCCAGTTTTAGAGTTATGTGTGCGTGAGAATGACTGGTGCGAAAGCGCTTAGATTTGTCTATGCACAAGATTCAGCGCTATATAAGTACCATTATTATTATTATTATTATGCTAAGGGCATGCTACATTCGGGACCTCAGTTTATCTGCTTCAGCTGAATGACTAACATCCATACCATCACTCAAGGTCTAGTGCAGGAGTGGAGAAGATTCTGGCAAGTGTGGGATTCAGTCCCACCCGCTCGGATTCTCTAACTTCATTGGCAGACGCATTACCACACAGCCATCTTTCTGCTGTGTTCATGTAGGTTCTAAATGTAATAAAGACACAGATACATATGTGTACACCATGTGGAACACAAATATGTTGGTCTTCCAACAGAACAAATAATACTATATACAAGGTAGAAATGAAAAAAGACATGTACAATTCACTTACCATAAAAACACTGGTACACATATCTGTCATCTATTATATTAGCATTATACATGTGTGTGTGTGTGTGTGTGTGTGCGCGCGCGCGCACGCACAAGCGCATGCACACATGTAGATATGTAAGTGTCTGTCTGTCTGTGTCTGTTCATGTAAAAAAGTGAGCTTGCGGTTTTTTTTATTGTCATAACACAACTATAAACAAATCCATTCAAAGAAAAAAGGGACTATTCTGCTTTTTCTAAAATATCATAACACAACTATAAACAAGTGTTCGCGAAAATAGTGAATATTCATGTATGACATAATTATAATTATTCGCATGATGTGGATTCCATGTCGTGACCATGTGTACAGTGCACCAGTTTTTCATATTTCTTTATGTTTCTGACATGTACAACGCCTTCCCCACCCTTGTGAATGGGCAAAAATTCACCTGGCCATAATAAACTATTCATTCATTCGTTCGTTCTCTTTCTCTGACCTTTCTGGACCTTTTCACACAACAGGAACACCTCTTCGTTGCCAGTACAGCAGCCACCAAATTTGTCCATGCGACAGATCTTCAGCGTTGATGCCCCAGGTGCCTCTGTGTGCAACAGACCCATCAACTTACAAGTGTCTTTTTTTGTTCTGTGTAAGTGTGTGTGTGTGTGTGTGTGCGCATGTGCGCGTGTGCATGCGTGTGTGCATGTGTGTTTGCGTGTGTTTGTCTTTCTGTCTGTCTGTCTCTGTTTCTCTGTGTGTATCCGTGTGTCTGTAAGTGTGCAAGTGTATGAGAGAAAGAATGTGAAGGTGAACATTTTATTCATTATAGGCCATAGCCCCTCATAAAGGGATGGTGTGAAAATACTAGTTCATCAATGTAACACTGAATTTGACAAATAAAATTACAATACAGTTTATGTACAACTGATAGACCGATTCTGATACGCCTTATACAAATAAATGGCAAATTGTTTCACAACATCCTCATTCACAGAGGTCATGAGCAATATAAGTTTGAATACAGAAGAATGTCTATGAAACTTGATTGAGATTAATTGTTCTTTGAGATCATCCAGGGTGGGGACAGTGAAACACAAAATATATTTCGCTTTCACATGCATCCTTACAACAAGAGAGGCAAGGCCTTCAAGACTCACTTGTGATACACTTTTTTTTTAAAATCCAAGTTTTTCATGTATTGAGTATAATTTCAAAATGTAATGTTTAAGATGAGAAAGATCAGTTTAAAGCAAATTAACTCCCCTAGCATTAATTACAGAGTAATTTCCCTTTTTTACTATCTGCACCAAAACGTTTGCAAAATAAATAAAACTTCCATGCTTAGCAAAAGAAGTTCCTGTTTGAACAAAAAATGATATTAATGACTGCTCTTGTTGTTGGGTCAGAATATCAGATCAAAGGGCCAAGTTTAGAGAATACAAAAAATATAAATATAACCGTAAATGCAGTTTGCATATAATTAGGCTTCTTTTTTTTTTTTCTCTTTTTTTTTTTTTTGCCCATCCCAGAGGTGCAATATTGTTTTAAACAAGATGACTGGAAAGAACTGAATTTTTCCTATTTTTATGCCTAATTTGGTTTCAACTGACAAAGTATTTGCAGAGAAAATGTCAATGTTAAAGTTTACCACGGACACACACACACACACACACACACACACACACACAGAGACAACCAAACACCGGGTTAAAACATAGACTCACTTTGTTTACACAAGTGAGTAAAAAATGATGAACAGTAACATCAGACAAGCCAAATCTAGATCTTGTCATCATAGATTTTTTTTATGTTTGTCCACTTTTGTGGGCATGTATGCTGGAATACAGTACAGTGAGTTTTAACTGTCAATACAAATCACATCTTCTGTCATGGATACTGTCTTGGATGTGAGCATTCCATCTGCGATCAATAGTTCTGTTAAAAAACAGTCTGGAAATGCATTTATGTTCCCAACTCCTTGATTAATCCATACATATCCCAACCATAATCTGCATAACTTTAAACACCCAATTTTCCCTACCTCTAGTATTTTACTTATCTAACAACTGAATTTACTTTTAAATCTTTGATACCCACATCTTTCACCACAGATTAAGTCATTTGGCAATTCTGTGTTGATACTCCTAAACATATCTATATAGGGCAAAACGGAAATTTTCTATCTAAAATTACATTTAAATAACATACTTACCGTGACCCAACTAGTGCAGACTCCGGCAGGGCAAACTACTATCCACCTATGCGGAGAAAACGAAACTACGGCCGATAACCTCCCAGAAGTAGGTAACCTCCCCTTTGACCCGCTGGCTAGCGCCCTCTTTTTCCGGCAGCCATCATGACTCCTGTTCCTGTGCTCTTCACACGGCTAAGTTTTTTTCGTAAAACATTTTTCACAATGTATTAAGAAAGACAGAAAGGGACAGTGAATGCGAGTGTGTTTATGGTTTCTTCTTCTTCTTCTTCTTCTGCAGGTCCTCACCTATGTTCACCTGGGAGAAAAAAAATCTCAATACTTAAGCCACCAGGAGCACCAAGACTGGGGACCAAACTCAGGAAACTTGGGCAAGAATCCACAATTCTACCCTTTCAGCCGCCACAACCAACTGTGCATGGTTTGCTTTGGAAAAGCAACAGATAATCAGGACGAGAAAAGAACCGGTATTACTGCAGTCATAGATGGGCTGTGCTCTGGAAAAGAGAGATAATCGGGACAGAAAAGAACAGAACCAGCCTGACTGCAGTCATAGATGGGCTGTACTTTGTAAAAAGGGAAATAATCAGGACAGGAATGAACCAGCCTTACTGCTGTCATAGATGGGCTGTGCTTTGTTGGCAAAAGAGAGAGAGATAATCAGAACAGGAAAGAACCAGCCTTACTGCTGTCACTGATGAGCTGTACACTGTTGGCAAAAGAGACAGATTATCAGGACGAGAAAAGAACCAGCCTTACTGCTGTCATAGATGGGCTGTGCTTTGTTGGCAAAAGAGAGAGAGATAATCAGAACAGGAAAGAACCAGCCTTACTGCTGTCATAGATGGGCTGTGCTTTGTTGGCAAAAGAGAGAGAGATAATCAGGCAGGAAAGAACCAGCCTTACTGCTGTCACTGATGAGCTGTACACTGTTGGCAAAAGAGACAGATTATCAGGACGAGAAAAGAACCAGCCTTACTGCTGTCACTGATGGGCTGTGCTTTGGTGGCAAATGAGAGAGAGATAATCAGGATAAGAAAAGAACCAGCCTTACTGCTGTCACTGATGGGCTGTGCTTTGTTGGCAAAAGAGAGAGAGATAATCAGGCAGGAAAGAGCCAGCCTTACTGCTGTCATAGATGGGCTGTGACACAACAGGGGGCAGCATGGTGAGGTAGCGGCCCTCAGCGTCAGGCAGGAAGACCTGGAACTGCAGTCGCACCTTGTTCAGTGCCATGCTCCGGGCCTGCTCCTGGGCCTGTTCCATCACCAGTAAGTTGTCCTCCGCTGTACAAAGAACACGTTGCAACAGCATTCAGTTCACTTTACGGGTGTATTTATATTTAGATGCTATGGTAATAACACTGTGAAGATGAGTTCCTTTACCGACACACACAGACAGACACACATGCACACAGTCACATACACAGACACAAACAGGCACAAAACACACACTCACACATACACACACACACACACACACACACACACAGAGGGGGAGAACCCATTGTCAGCATTCAGTTCAGCATGATTATAAAACATGAAGACAAAGCCTCCATGGTTTAAAGTGTGATTCCTGCTCAATTAAGAACAACTTGAACAAAATTGAAAATGCGGGTGGTGTGGAGGTAGGGGTATGGTACCAGTGCTTACATATATACAGGCCTATCAATCCAAATCACACTACTTTGTTAAAGTTTACCACACACACACACACGCGCACACACACACCAAACACACACACACACACACACACACACACACACACACACACACCAAACACACACACACACACACACACACACACACATGCGCACACACACACCAAACACACACACACACACACACACACACACACACACAATCACTCAGACTACCTAATCAGTGTTATTACACAGATTCACTTGTTTACACAAGTGAGCCAAAAACAGATGCACTGATACCCTAAGGGACAACACTGTGAAGATGAGTTCCTTCACGCACACAAAGAGCCATGAACACACACATGTGCACACAAATACATGCACACATGAGCGAACACACACACACGCACACACACACACACACACACCACACACACACACACACACACACACATAGTGTTCTTATACATTAAGGGATAATAACACTGTGAAGATGAGTTCTTTCACATACACATATAACCACACACACACACACACACACACACACACACACACACACACACACACACACACACAGAAAAGCCTATGGATGACAGGTGGGAAAACACATGAATAGTCCTGTGCATGATTGTGAGTGCAAGGAAGTTTCCAGGTTTGCTTCATTGTAATGCTTTTGGCATGGGCAGTGTCAAGTGGATCCTGTCATCAGCCTTTGTGTGGCGTGGGAAATGGTGGTGACTGACACATCTTCTTCCTCGTCTGAACTGGCTTCTCCTTTAACCTTTTCACCGCCAAGCTCGCATTTATGCACAGGCGTGGTAGAGGACCCATGTCACTGAAAGTTGACCATTCATTGGTATGTTATCCATGAACCTACTGCTCTTGATGTTCGGTGGTAGGATAGGCTATATTTTCTATATATCGCAGGGGGAACCCCCAGCTATTCTTAGCCACTGTTTTTCTGTGTTTATACCACAAGGGAATTTTGTACTCTAAATTAACTGGCGGTGAAAGGGTTAAAGTCACTGGGTTTGTTCTTTGTGTAAAGTGATTGTGTCCATTCCTTGTGAAAACTGTGTTTCTTCCATGCGTAAAGTGTGTTTGTGCCATCAGTCAATCAAAGAGTCAATCAATCAATCAGTTAATTAATCAGTCAATCAATCAATTCACCAATCACTAAATCAAACAACTAGTCAATCAGTTTATCAATCAGTCAAGTGATCAGTCATACAGTCAAACAGTCAATCATTCTATCAATCAGTCAGTTAGTCAGTCAGTCAATGTTTTACCCTTTGAATGCTTCAGACAAGTATACTCGTCAGTAAAGGGCCACCACCGAGGTAAGATGGAACCGTCAGGTCAGGATGTCAGTGAAGGGCTGTCACCTCACTGAGGTAAGATTGAACTGACAGGTCAGGATGTCAGTGAAGGGCTGTCACCTCACTGAGGTAAGATTGAACTGACAAGTCAGAATGTCAGTGAAGGGCTGTCACCTAACTGATGTAAGACTGAACTGACAGGTCAGGATGTCAGTGATGGGCTGTCACCTCACTGACGTAAGATTGAACTGACAGGTCAGGATGTCAGTGATGGGCTGTCACCTCACTGACGTAAGATTGAACTGACGGGTTAAAATGTCGGTGAAGGGCTGTCACCTCACTGAGGTAAGATTGAACTGACAGGTCAGGATGTCAGTGAAGGGCTGTCACCTCACTGACGTAAGACTGAACTGACAGGTCAGGATGTCAGTGAAGGGCTGTCACCTCACTGAGGTAAGATTGAACTGACAGGTCAGGATGTCAGTGAAGGGCTGTCACCTCACTGAGGTAAGATTGAACTGACAGGTCAGGATGTCAGTGAAGAGCTGTCACCACACTGACATATGATTGAACTCACAGGTCAGGATGTCAGTGAAGGGCTGTCACCTCACTGAGGTATGACTGAACTGACTGGTCAAAATGTCTGTGAAGGGCTGTCACCTCACTGACGTAAGATTGAACTGACAGGTCAGGATGTCAGTGATGGGCTGTCACCTCACTGAGGTAAGATGGAATTGACAAGTCAAGATGTCAGTGAAGGGCTGTCACCTCACTGAAGTAAGATTGAACTGACGGGTCAAAATGTTGGTGAAGGGCTGTCACCTCACTGAGGTAAGATTGAACTGACAGGTCAGGATGTCAGTGAAGGGCTGTCACCTCACTGACGTAAGATTGAATTGACAGGTCAGAATGTCAGTGATGGGCTGTCACCTCACTGACGTAAGATTGAACTGACAGGTCAGATGGTCAGTGAAGGGCTGTCACCTAACTGAGGTAAGACTGAACTGACACGTCAGGATGTCAGTGAAAGGCTATCACCTCACTGACGTAAGATTGAACTGACAGGTCAGGATGTCAGTGATGGGCTGTCACCTAACTGATGTAAGATTGAACTGACAGGTCAGGATGTCAGTGAAGGGCTGTCACCTCACTGACGTAAGATTGAACTGACAGGTCAGGATGTCAGTGAAGAGCTGTCACCTCACTGACGTAAGATTGAACTGACAGGTCAGGATGTCAGTGAAAGGCTGTCACCTCACTGAGGTATGACTGAACTGACTGGTCAAAATGTCTGTGAAGGGCTGTCACCTCACTGACGTAAGATTGAACTGACAGGTCAGGATGTCAGTGATGGGCTGTCACCTCACTGAGGTAAGATGGAATTGACAAGTCAAGATGTCAGTGAAGGGCTGTCACCTCACTGAAGTAAGATTGAACTGACGGGTCAAAATGTTGGTGAAGGGCTGTCACCTCACTGAGGTAAGATTGAACTGACAGGTCAGGATGTCAGTGAAGGGCTGTCACCTAACTGATGTAAGATTGAACTGACAGGTCAGGATGTCAGTGAAGGGCTGCCACCTCAATGACGTAAGATTGAACTGACAGGTCAGGATGTCAGTGAAGAGCTGTCACCTCACTGACGTAAGATTGAACTGACAGGTCAGGATGTCAGTGAAGGGCTGTCACCTCACTGACATAAGATTGTGGTACAGTAAATGCAGTTTGCATATAATTAGGCTTCTTTTTTTAATTTTTTGTGCCCATCCCAGAGGTGCAATATTGTTTTAAACAAGATGACTGGAAAGAACTGAATTTTCCCTATTTTTATGCCAAATTTGGTGTCAACTGACAAAGTATTTGCAGAGAAAATGGCAATGTTAAAGTTTACCACGGACACACAGACACACACACACACACACACACACAGACAACCGAACACCGGGTTAAAACATAGACTCACTTTGTTTACACAAGTGAGTCAAAAACCCAAGCACTACTAATTGCAACACCATGCCACGCTGACCTCATTACATCAACGTTCAGCAGTCAGGGCATTAAGTTAAGAATCTTCTTCTTCTTCTTTGTTCATGGGCTGCAACTCCCATGTTCACTCATATGTACACAAATGGGCTTTTATTTGTATGACCATTTTTATCCCGCCATGTTGGCAGCCACACTCTGTTTTCAGGGGTGTGCATGCTGGGTATGTTCTTGTTTCCATAACCCACCAAACGCTGACATAGAGTAAAGGATCTTTAATGAGCATATTTGATCTTCTGCTTGCGTATTCATATGAAGGGGGTTCAGGTACAAACAGGTCTGCACATATGTTGACCTGGGAGATCAGAAAAATCTCCACCCTTTCCCCACCAGGCACCGTTACTGTGATTCGAACCTAGGACCCTCAGATTGAAAGTCCAACGCTTTAACCACTTGGCTATTGTGCCCGTCAGTTAAGAATCCAAAGCTGGATACCTGAGGTGTGTGGCTGTGAGGACAGGTGAGCTCCTGACAGCTGTTCCTTCAGTTTCCTGTCCGCCTTGATGCGATGCAACAACGCCTCTACTGCCTTCTTCCTCGTCACGTGCTGGATGCACAGGAACGGGAAACTGTCACACACACACACACACACACACACACACACACACACACAAGAAGCTTTTATTCATCCCATTTCATTCTTCACAGTTTCATATCACAATGTGTGCTGACTATATTTTTCCTTTTTCTTTGTCCCATGCAGCAATTATACAACACTGAGCAAAAACAGCCGATAAAGAATGGAGCACTGAAGCACTAACGCTGAGAGAGAGCATATAAAAACTCTGATCTCGAAACGTTTTTCTCCAGCTCAAGGGTTAAGATTTCAAGCATGTCCTATTTTTTCCAGTCTGCCCTTGAGAGAAGGACTGACAGAGGACATACAGAAGGACAGAGGACAGACAGAAGGACAGATAAATCAAAAGAGAGAAACACAGAAACAAAGAAATGAAGGGTGTTTAGCTTTCTTTTTCAGTTCTTTTTTTTATAGAATAATCAAAAGACTGACATTGAAATGAAGCCAAGGTAATGTGCACAGACAAGAGCAAACACAGTTACATCTGAACATAAGACACAGATCATCTTCTGGCCCATGATCATTCTCTTTCACACCGACTTTCAGATGGTGCCACTCATGCAAATCATTCAAGAAACACAACACAACACAACACAACACAACACAATACCACACACACACACACACAACCTACCCTCCTCCACAACACCCCCATCCCACTGATCCCCCCACCCCCAACACACCTACACCCAGTCCCCCTGCACCCCATACACACACACACTTACCAACCCACCCACCCACCCCCCAACCGTATCCCCCACACACCAACCCTACCCATCCACCAACCCACCCACACACACACCAACAACCCCCACACATGCACCCCACACATGCACCCCCCCCCCCACCACACACACACATACAGCCTACCCCACACCCCCTACCATACACACACACATACACACACAAACACACACAAACACACAATGACCCCCACACACCCCAGCCCCATACACACACAATGTACCCTCCCCCACCACACACAGACACACTGACCCCCCACCCCCCACCCCCAACAAAACTACACCCAGTCCCCCTGACCTCTATACACCCCCACACACACACACACACACATACACACCAACCCCCATCCCACCCCCCCACCCCACCCCCACACACACCAACCCCCACACATGCACACACCCCCACACAACACACATCCACACCCTGCTCCCCCTTCCCCACTCCACCCCCCCCCCCCCTCCCACACACACACATACAAACACGCTTACCATATGACACTGGCAGTGGAGGGGATGTCCATGCGACACACCCCATCCTCACAGTTCTTGCCCACCAGCTTGTGGGCATGGATGCGGGGAGGGTTTTCGTCTGTCACCAGTGACACTTCCACCCGAGCTGGACCCGTGTAGTTTTTCACCTTGACCATTAAAAAAAGAAAAAGAAAAAAAAGTTTTTTGTTTTTTTTTAATCCCACAATACTGACAGCAGCAAAATTTATGATTTAAAAATTGCCACAAACACTGACAGCAGCAAAATCTATAATTAAAAAATTGCCACAACACTGACAGCAGGAAATGTTATGATTAAAGAATTTGCCATAACACTGACACCAACAAAATTTATCTAATCAATAAACTTTTCACACCACACCTATTCTACACTGTCTTACTTTTTTTAATGTCTGAAGAAAGTATGTACAGCAAAGATAATGCAGTCTTCAAACCAACAGAAATGGTCTGGGCTTTCGTAATCTCCTCCCCCATCACCTCTGTTCTTCTCTCAGCTTCTCCCTCAATCCCTGCCTGCTCTCTCACCTGAAGGACAGGTAAGTCTTGCAATCTATCTTTTTTACCCCCCTTATCCCACCTGTCTGCTCTCTCACCTAAAGGACTGACAGGTTTTGCAATATCTACCCCCTCCTTGCCTCCTATATCACCTAAAGGACAGGTGAGACTTGCAATATTTCTCTTAACCCCCTTCCCCTCACCTACCTGATCTCTCACCCACCAAAAAGGGCAGGTAAGTCATGCAACCCCTCTTAGCTCTCTCAGGTAAGTCTTGCAAATCTATCCTACCCCCTCCCTCCCTCCCTCCTGTCTTGCTTTCTCACCCGGATGGATGGGTAGGACTTGCTGTTCCGCTCTGTCTTCTCCCCCTGTAGCCCTCCATGGGACTGTCCTTCACACTCATAACGGTACCTGAAGCCCCTCTGCTGGGGCTGTTCCTCGATCACCACATGGGGGAGCTGGGTGTCCATCACTGAAACTGGTTTGACATTTGACAATGCTGCTTATATTCCAGCTGACTGACGGCACGCAGCCATATCGGGACTGCCCATCTAAATAAAATTTCAACTGCTTTATACATCAAACACTGTCACTGTCTGAAAAAAGCAAGCAAACAGTAACTTGCAAAATGACACAGCTCTGTAAAATGAAACAGATGAAATGATTTATACCGTGCCCTTGTGGTGAGGGACCAATGACAACTGACCACATCCTTCAAGAAGTACTGGCCAACACCGACAGTAGTGGAAGCCAAGCTGTATGGTAACCTGGAGGAGCTGTGACAGACAGCAGCCTTCATCTAACGGGAGGTGAACGAGGAAGAAGAAGAAGCTGATTTATACAGAGAGCATACTAACTCTCTGATAAACAAAGTAGATGGATAGACAGAGAGATAGACAGACAGTTAGATAGAAAGATAAGATAGATAGATAGAGCCTGTTGTATGCAAGAACATGAGAAATCGCATGCAATAAAATAGTGAATTATTTGTCTTCAGGGATGCAAGATATAAAGCTTCCTATTCCAGAATGGTAAATGATTTTTTTTTTTTTACTATACAGATGCAAAATTTAATGTGTTCCATTTCAGAATGGGTAATGATTGGTCTACAGAGATGCAAGATGTAAAGTGTTCTGTTCCAGAATGCAAGATATAATAAAGTGTTCTATTCCAGAAAGGTAAATGATTTGTTATCAGGGATGCAAGATATAATAAAGTGTTCTATTCCAGAAAGGTAAATGATTTGTTGTCATGGATGCAAGATATAATAAAGTGTTCTATTCCAGAACGGTAAATGATTTGTTGTCAGGGATGCAAGATATAATAAAGTGTTCTATTCCAGAAAGGTAAATGATTTGTTGTCAGGGATGCAAGATATAAAGCTTTCTATTCCAGAATGGTAGATGATTTGCTGTCAGGGATGCAAGATATAAAGCTTTCTATTCCAGAATGGTACATGATTTGTCTTCAGTGATACAAGATATAAAGCATTATATTCCTGAAGGTTGCAAGCCATTTTTCAGACAGTGCACTGGATCTAGTTGGAGACCCCGGGGGGTGGGGAAGGGGGCTCGGGGAGGGGGGGGGGGGCTAGGGGGGGTCACAACAGTGTTTTTATTGCCATATGACACTATTTTGAGGCTCTAAATGCAGCATGCACTTCCCATTAAAAAATATAAGTATATAAGGAAGAAAGGACAGCACACACATCCTAACATCTTCGGCAGAATGGGAAGATCAGGCGGAAGGATCCAGAGAGAGGAAAAGAAACATCCAGCAACATCTGTTTACCAAATTCACTGACCTGTGCTGTTGCCATGAAAGGCGCCATTCACCACCACAGAAGGGCTGGTGACACAGAGGTGGGAGGGCACCCTCTGATTCATCAACAAATCCCCAGAGTGTTCCTCAAGAAAGTTCATCCTGGTCTGAAAGAGACTGCTGCATTATTTATTTTCTTGCAGAATTATTCAACATGAAATGTATACACTGATCACAATTGATGGCATGCTTATTTTTTTGCTTTTTTGTTTGTTTTTGTTTTTGTTTTGTGCATATATATATATATATATTTGTGTAAGTGTGTGTCAGGGGGGCAGGGGGTTGGGGGGGGCCTAGAAATGAGTGTGTGGGGGAGTGTGGGGGGGTGCAGGGTAATTTGTGTGTCTGGGCTCATGTATGTTTATGCGTATTTGTTTGTGCTTTCATATCTGTGAAACTGCATGTTTGTTGCATATCTGTTATGCATGTGTGTGTGTGTGTGTGTGTGTGTGTATGTTTAACATTTTTTGCTTATTTGTTTAGTATCATTATTGTCTCTCAATCTCTCTCTTCAAGCTCTCTTTCACCACACACACACACACACAGATAGATATATATATATATATGGGGTCAGTGTCACTTCTCCCATTCTTTTTCTTTTTTCATGTATGAACCCATCTGGCATGCACACGCAGGCACACGTGCACAATTCACAAACATTACAAATACTTTCTCTTTTTCTCACTCTCTTTCCTATTTACCTGCCAAGCCCCAATACCTCATCCATCCCATCCACCCACCACTACCCCAGACAGCCCTACATAACCACACTCTTCTTTTCTTTCTTTTTTTAAATATTTTAATACAAATTATATGCAGGTGAATTTCAGCCTGTCTCCAACACCAAATGCTTCACAATGAACAGAGCTCAGGCACAAAGCTTCATCACACACTTTTTAAAAAGTACTTGTTTGTTCTTATTGATCAGTTAAAAACCCATACAAGTGTGAACATGCAATTTAATGTTTGAAAAACAAGAGAGGCAAGGCCTTCAAGACTCACTTGTGATACACTTAAAAAAAAAAAAAATCTAATTGTTAAAATGTGTTCTGTATTTGTTATTATAAAGCTTTGCGTTAAAAAAAAAGAAAAAAAAAGTCCTAACCTGATTCGAATTAATTCCCCTAGCATTAATTACAGAGTAATTTTCCTTTTTTACTAACTGCACCAAAACGTTTGCAAAATAAATAAAACTTCCATGCTTAGCAAAAGAAGTTCCTGTTTGAACAAAAAATGATAATAATGACTCCTCTTGTTGTTGGGTCAGAATATCAGATCAAAGTGCCAAGTTTAGAGAATACAAAAAATATAAATATAACAGTAAATGAAGTTTGCATATAATTAGGCTTCTTTTTTTTTTCTTTTTTCTTTTTTTTTTTTTTTTTCTTTTTTTGTGCCCATCCCAGAGGTGCAGTATTTTTTAAACAAGATGATTGGAAAGAACTGAATTTTTCCTATTTTTATGCCTAATTTGGTGTCAACTGACAAAGTATTTGCAGAGAAAATGTCAATGTTAAAGTTTACCACGGACACACACACACACACACAGACAACCGAACACAGGGTTAAAACATAGACTCACTTTGTTTACACAAGTGAGTCAAAAATTACCCCCCAAAAAGAGAGAGAAACAAGACTATTTTATTAGACACAGACAAACAGGCAGACCAATAAACAGAAAAGACACACAGCATCAACTGAATCAAGCGAAAGAGCATTCGGATTAGGAAAATTCACATTGTTATGTATATATTAGCCTCTGAATTACAACAATCAAAGACAGAGAGGCAATAAGAAAAGAAATCAGAACCAGGTGTGAACAAACAATTGTAAAATTGTTGCCATTTGGCCTTCACTTAAACATTACTTCCTGTTTTGTCTCTAAACTCAATAACCTCTTCTGGGAAGTGATAAGACAATGAAATGCATGACTACAGAAACGCTTCCATGAAAGATTATATATATATATATGCCATACTGTTCAGTGGTAGTACATGCTGATTCCTAACAGGAATTTTATGCAAACAATGAAAGGGACAGCAGACAATGAATCAAACTGACAGACCTGACTTACAGTGAGGGTACTTCCACACTTCTTTGGGTCTGCTGGCCACAGGACAATGCAGTGAGTCCAGTAACACAGTGAGAGATTGACATAATGCACAGAGACAGACAGACAGACACACTGGACACTGGACACTGGAATTATTTATTGTCATTGCCAAGAAAGGTCTTTTGACACGGGGGCAACAACATAAATGCATATATTTTA
>NC_134876.1:93697585-93707585 GCF_041734735.1 Babylonia areolata
TGCATGGCTTCAGTTTTACCGAGGCCTTCATACAAAAGCATAGCATTCCGATGTGGGCACGACAAAAGCATTGTAAACCTGTATATTCAAGCTGTGAGTCCGTAATAAATGGCTATTTGGAACTGCATAGAATCAGCTCTATCCGCCACTATCTCTCAACCGATGTAACCAAGATACTTGTATGCCCTCTGGTTCTCTCAAGATTGGATTACTGCAATGCTCTTTTGGCCGGCCTTCCCAAATATCTGTTTGACTCCAACGAATTCAGAATAGCGCTGCCAGACTCATTTGCAGAGCTTCTAAATTTGACCATGTTTCTCCTCTCCTTCAGTCTCTCCACTGGTTGCCTGTTTCTGATCGAATAGACTATAAGCTATCCACTCTGACCTTTTCTGCAGTCAACGGATCTGGCCCCAAGTATCTTTCTGAACTCATCCATATCTATACCCCGTCTCACCAGCTCCGTTCTTCCTCTGATACTCAACTTCTCAGGATACCACACGTCAGAAGTAAGACCTATGGACACAGATCGTTTTCTTTTCAATCGCCAAAGATGTGGAACAAGCTCCCTGATAACCTCCGTTATTCTGATTCCCTCACATCTTTACAATCTCGTCTCAAAACTCACCTTTTCCCTCAGCAATAAGTTCAACTGTGGCAGGTCCACTTCCTTTGCGTTAGCTGTGCTTCACTATGTGTGTATACATATATATGTGTATATAACTACATGCATGTATATGAATGTGTATTGTGTGTGCGTGTGTTCATTAAGTTTGTGCCTGCCTATGTATACGTATGTGTTAGGGTAGCTGTTAGATACACATGTATGTTAAAATGTATGTATGCAGTGTGTGTGCGCGCGCGCGTGTGTGTGTAGTCACATTTTGGTGTGTGTATGTAACATAGATATAATGTTTTATGTTAACAAAAGCGTTTTTGTAAAGCACCTAGAGCAGATTTCTGGATAGTGTGCTATATAAGTATCCATTATTATTATTATTAAATGAACCAATACGTTCAGGCTTCTTCCTCAAAGCCCAAAGTCACACTGCATGGCCTTCTGGCAAAGACTGCATTCATATCATATACCGTTCTTTCCTGGCTAGATATTTGCGGTCACTGATTATAATTATAGCAAGACTAGGCATGGTTCCAATATTGAACTATGTGGCACATGCTGGTGTGACATCAATCATAATCTTTTCCAGGAATGCATGTTACTGGTTGTACGGTGTCTGTTCTTTTCAATATGATTCATAACGCCACTGGTGGCAATGTGTCCCATGATCTCCCAAGGCAAATCTGTGAGTGTTGAAGTCTTGGCTACTCAACTAGGTTGCTTCAGATGCCAATTGTTTTGTTGTCCGGAATGCAGTCCTTAGAAGGCTGCAGGCATATAAGTAGCTTCCTTTTCTTCTCTTCAGATACCTCAATCTGGATAATGTTGAGAACAGGGTAATCTGCTGGTTTTGTGTTCCACACTCAGCTGTAAGTGAACTGTCTGTCTTCTGAAGATTGATTGGAACTGCCGATTGAGAATGTCTGCATGTCAGCTATCGCTCAACCTTCAATGGCCCAACACCTGTGTTGGACGATTTCAGGTTCTTCATCTGGGACAAGAACGTTTGTTGTTGGATGCTTGCTCACATCCTTGGTCACTATCCACAGTGCAAATGTTGTTCAAAACGGTCCAGTGGGCTCTTGACTATCTCGTACTTCACTGTCTATAAGACTTCAGTTTTCGGTTCCTCAGTGTCTCCTTCCTCACTTTTCTTAAGACACTATTTCTCAGTTAAGTTTCATGAGGACTTTACCAACACAGGGCTCGTTGTCACAGAAATAGATCAATAGATGGATGGACATATTAACAACTGGAAGCATGTGAATTAAAGTCAGAGCCCCTCTGTGCTGACAGTTGTCTGGTCCTTTTTATGTGTCACTGGTTGGGTCACTTCAACTTTTCCAGCCCATCCCAGGCCGCTGTTGTTGTTTGCTTGTTTGTTGTTTTTTGATGGCCCATGATTACCAGACTGTATGGATCCGTTGCAGACTGTTCATCAGTGTGTTGTTGTTTGTGATGGCTCTTCTACCAACTGTCCCAACCCGAAATCATGTGAAGTATGCATCTGTGTTTTCATGTGTGTGTGTTTATGTACAAATATGTGCATGCATATGTCTCTGTGTGTAAAAAATATCTACACAAAACAAAATACACATTGTGCAAGCATGTGCTCATGCACGCACCAAAAACACACACACGCACACACACACACACACACACACACAGTAGAGGCATGCAAACTGCAGAAAAAAAAACACCTGCTTCCTTTTATATTTTAAGGATGATACATATATACATGTTCACAATGCTGCTGCATGACATTATTTGAAGTACTGAACATTGGAGCTGTCTGCTCAAATACATTATTTGGATATCAGTTTATTTTCACTGATCATCTTTCAATATACAACCAAGTCCATTTTCTGAGTGATAACATGTTCACAAGACTACTTAAAGATACCTGCTGTGGAAAGAGTAGTAGGGATAATAATAAATAAAAAAAATCTTGATTATCCAATATACGGGAGGGATATCTAGATTCTGGACAGAATGAACACACACACACACACACACACACACACACACACACACACACACACACACACTAACACACACACACAATGCAGACAGACAGATGCATACATACAAATACACATGTCTACACACAAAGGTTTCCAGAAGCCTAGCAGTTACAGAAAGCGTTTCCATAAAGATGCAACTGCAAAACAGGCAACACGTCAATCCCATGGAAACACAGAAACTGCACACCTCTGGTTTTTACATAAAACATATACTGTAATTGTTAACACAAAATGTTCTCACAGCTCAAAACTAATCAATCATCAATATGAAGTATGAAAGCAATATCGATCATTGATGTGAATCGATCATGTAATTTGCTTATTGAACACACATGTGCCTTGACTTGGCCCTGCCTTGAAAGCTTATTTCATTACAGAACCACATATATACATGTCTCCACAGACACTTCAAAGGTACACCAACAAACATATTTCCCATGAGACAATTCAAGCTCAAAAAGTAACTACATCAAATCAAGTGTAACACAACTGACAAGAAAAAACTTCACATTACAACATAAGCCTACATAGAATTTACAACACATGTCCTTTCAGTCATCAAAGGGAGATAACACCATGTTGTCCCCTCATCATTGTATACAGATATCTGGGTCTTCCAGATAACACACAAATTATTGTTACAAAGCTAGATACACTGCAGTAATTGCAGGACTGATAGAGTTCAAATGCACCCTCACATCACACACACACACACACAAATACAATGTGCACATATCACACACATATTGCTCACTCATGTACACATGCATAATCAATAATATATATACACAAACACTCATACACAGAGAGACACATTGCATAAATACAAGCACAAACACACATGCACACACACACACATGCACAAACAAATGCATACAAACAGCAGCGGACACCCTAGTGCAGAACAGTTGAAAGAGAACCCAAGACCCTGAAATGCACAATGGCCACCATTCAGAGACTGACCTAAACTAGACATGAGTGGCAGATCTTCATTGCTGCCCTACGTGCGAGAGGTCACACTGGACAGTGAGAAAGTAAGTAAGTAGCACACACGCACACAGACACACAGACACACACAGAGGAATATTTTCTCCCCTGCACAGACGAGCCATTATTTGCAACACCAGCTGTGTGACAGCAGAGTGACTGCCCCTCCACCCACAACAGGAAGTGATGCCAACTCCACTTCCACATCTTCCTTCCACCCATCACAAGAATTTGGGCTACAGCTACATAACAACAAAAAAAAAAAAAAAAAGTTTCGGTTTAAAGAAGGTGTTTGAGCCTGCTAACTGATTCATTTATGCCACAACACATCTGCTTACACACACACGCACGCACGCACACCCAAAAAAAAAAAAAGAAAAAAAAGAGAAAAAGGTTGAGTGCAGACGCCTTACCTAAGCATAGACCCAACACGCTAGTCATGTCTTGAGAACCTACCAAATGTCTTTTTAAAAAAATTTTGAAACATACAAAACAAAAACACACACACAAAAAAAACAACACACTAAATAATCCAAGCTTTATGCCAAGACTGAAAACAATCATCACAGGTGTGAGACTACCCAGCAGTGAGTGTGCCAGCCCTGGTCCAACCACCCCCTTGCTATTCTCTGTGCAGTCTGCACCAGTGACTCTCAGTGTACAAAGGGGGGTCCTGTTAATCAAACCTGGGGGAAAAGAAAACATTTTTTTAAAACAACATGAATCATTTTGAAACCTCAAGAGCACATAAGAAAAGCACTATTATGTAATTATTCATGTTTTGTAAACCCAATGCTGTAAAGTCAGTGCGCCTTTCAACACTCACTCCATTGAAAGTCCGTTGACCAGCAAGGTGAAACTGTCTTCATGTGGAAGTATCAGAAACATTAACTCTCTCCATACGAACGGCGAAAGAGACGACGTTAATAGCGTTTCACCCCAATAACCACCATCAAAATATTACCAGCGGAAGGCTCTTACACTGAAGAGGTGAATGTTGACAAAGAATACCACAATTCTGACGACGGAAGCTAAAGGTTGGGTCATTCAGACACCCAGTGGGCATCCGAGGGATCTGTGTAGAGGAGAAGAGAGGACTGGCCATACTGAGTGAGTTAGTTTACTTAAAAAAATACTTTATTTCCTTGAATTTTACTCATTTTCATGGTCTATTTTTCTATAGGTATAGGTATCTCTTTTAACGATACGTGGAAGACCAAAGAGCGTGACATTTGTCACAGCGAGCTGACTCACCAGTTTCGATTTCAAGGTGTCAAAGTGTGCAAACTGATCCCTATATGCTACACAACATCCTCTGTGAGAAAAGAAAAAGGAAAAAGGAACAGATGCCTGACTTTGGCATAAACCTGACGCGCATGTCAGGCCTTGAAAGCAAAACCTAGCTTTTCGTCTTTTTCTTCTTCTGCGCTCCAGTTGCCAAACTAAATATAGTCAGGTTTGGTGTGGTGAAGAACTCTGCAGTCCTTCACAAGGACTCCACCCAACTCCAACAATTTCTCTTGAGGTCCATCGTAATGCATCAGAGCTGACATCAGAGTGCATACCCTAAGTTTGAATAAAACATGAACGTAACATGAAAGAAAATAAATGAAACAAAATAACCTAGTCAACCCCTTAACTCATTCTACTTCAGTTGTGAGTTCCATGATTACATCCCCTGTGGACCAGGTACGAGTGTACCAACAAATCATTCTAATTTTGTTTATTCTTACTTGGTACAGTTGGCATTCTAAACTGAACCGTTTACAGATATCGGAAGCATGAAAATGAAGCTTTGTTCAACTGATTATATCAACAATTCTCCATCAATTTTCGCCATTTTAGTAAACCAGCCTGTTTTTTTCAGCAGTGGTTGCATGTTGTGCTGGTCCAGGGGAGCTGTAGCAGGCATGTGGAGTGATGGCCTAGAGGTAACGTGTCCGCCTAGGAAACGAGAGAATCTGAGTGTGCTGGTTCGAATCACGGCTCAGCCGTCGATATTTTCTCCCCCTCCACCCAGTGGTGGTCTGTAGGCTAGTCATTCGGATGAGATGATAAACCGAGGTCCCATGTGCAGCATGCACTTAGCGCACGTAAAAGAACCCAAGGCAATAAAAGGGTTGTTCCTGGAAAAATTCTGTAGAAAAATCTACTTCGATAGGAATTAATAAAACTACACACAGGAAAAAAAAAATTTTTAAATGGGTGGTGCTGTAGTGTAGTGACGAGCTCTCCCTGGGGAGAGCAGCCTGAATTTCACACAGAGAAATCTGTTGTGATAAAAAGAAATACAAAATACAAAACAAAAAAACCCAAAAAAACCCTGTGGGGCACAATGAGTCATAAGATTGCACTCACCAGGTGCGACCAGGTGAGGCATCATGGTGGGAGCGGGCGTCGCCCCACTGGCGCCGCACCCCTTTGTCCCTGTCCAGCTGTCGGTGGATGAAGTGGAACAGAGGCAGTGAGGGGGACCGGTGCCCCGGCAACACCACTCGGCTGTTGTAGTCCTCCAGCATGCAGAACAGGTCCCCTGTCAACCACAGCGTTACTTGCCTGTCCACTTTCATTTTGCTTTTACTCAAATTAAATTCTGTCATGCACAGCATTACTTGTCTGTCTACTTTCATTTTTTGCTTTTACTCACATTAACTCTCTCCATACGAACGGCAAAAGAGACGACGTTAACAGTATTTCACCCCAATTACCACCATCAAACTATTGCAAGCAGAAGGCTCTTATACTGAAGAGGTGAATGTTGACAAAGAATACCACAATTCTGACGACGGAAGCTAAAGGTTGGGTCATTCAGACACCCACTGGACATCCGAGGGGTCTGTGTAGAGGAGAAGAGAGGACTGGCCGTACTGAGTGAGTTAAATTCTGTCACACACAGCTTTACTTGCCTGTCCACTTTCATTTTGCTTTTACTCAAGTTAAATTCTGTCACACACAGCTTTACTTGCCTGTCCACTTTCATTTTGCTTTTACTCAAATTAAATTCTGTCACACACAGCTTTACTTGCCTGTCCACTTTCATTTTGCTTTTACTCAAGTTAAATTCTGTCACGCACAGTGTTACTTGTCTGTCCACTTTCATTTTGCTTTTACTCAAGTTAAATTCTGTCATGCACAGCATTACTTGTCTGTCCACTTATATTTTGCTTTTACTCAAGTTAAATTCTGTCACGCACAGCGTTACTTGTCTGTCCACTTTCATTTTGCTTTTACTCAAATCAAATTATATGTTTTGTTGTTCTTTTCTTCCATATAAACTCTCTCTCTTTCATTCCTGCAGATGTCACATGCTTCGACAGCACTCAAGCAGGAAGAACAGTGAATTGAAGCAGAAAGATTGCATGCCAAAACAATGAATGAAAATACAAATATACACACACCCACACCATGATTAAAAACACAAAGTCACACACCCAAACCACGATTAAAAACACAAAGTCACATACACCTCAATGATGAATGAAAACACAAGGTCACACATACCCAAACAATGAATGAAAACACAAGGTTACACACACCTGAACGATGAATGAAAACACAAGGTTACACACACCTGAACGATGAATGAAAACACAAGGTTACACACACCCAAACAATGAATGAAAACACAAGGTCACACCCACCCAAACAATACATAAAAACACAAGGTTACACACACCTGAATGATGAATGAAAACACAAGGTTACACACACCTGAACGATGAATGAAAACACAAGGTTACACACACCCAAACAATGAATGAAAACACAAGGTCACACACAACCAAACCATGAATAAAAACACAGTCATACACCCAGACCCTGAATGAAAACACTAGGTCACACACCCAAACAATGAACAGAATACAAGGTAACACACACATACACACCCGAACAATGAATAGAACACATGGTCACACACCCCCAAGTAATGAATAGAACACATGGTCACACACCCAAACAATGAATAGAACACATGGTCACACACACACACAATGAATAGAACACATGGTCACACACACACACAAACAATGAATAAAAACACAATGCCACACACCCAAACAATGAATAGAACAAAAAATCACCCACCCACCCCCCAAGAAAAAAAAACAAAACAAAATAAAACACTCCAAAACAAGAAAGACACACACTAAAACAATGAATGAAAACACAAAGATACACATACCAAAACAATGAATGAAAACACAAAGAAACACATCCAAAGAATGAACGAAAATGCACACACACAAACATCCAAACAATGAACAAATCCACCATGAAAGCCCCCCTAAAACAATGAATGAAAACACAAAGAACACACACCAAAACAATGAATGACAACACAAAGAACACAACAAAACAATGAATGACAACACAAACAACACACACCAAAACAATGAATGACAACACAAAGAACACAACAAAACAATGACAACACAAAGAACACACCAAAACAAGGAATGACAACACACCAAAACAATGAATGACAACACAAACAACACACCAAAACAATGACAACACAAACAACACACCAAAACAAGGAATGACAACACAAACAACACACCAAAACAAGGAATGACAACACAAACAACACACCAAAACAAGGAATGACAACACAAACAACACACCAAAACAATGAATGACAACACAAAGAACACACCAAAACAATGACAACACAAACAACACACCAAAACAAGGAATGACACCACAAAGAACACACCAAAACAAGGAATGACAACACAAAGAACACACACCATAACAATAAATCACAACACAAAGAACACACACCAGAACAGTGAATGACAACACAAAGCATACACACCAAAACAATGAATGACAACACAAAGAACACACACCAAAACAATGAATGAAAACACAAAGAATGCACACTAAAACAATGAATGACAACACAAAGAACACACACCAAAACAAGGAATGAAAACACAAAGAACACACATCAAAACAAACAATGAACACACAAAGAACGCACACCAAAACAATGAATGACAACACAAAGAACACACACCAAAACAATGAATGAAAACACAAAGAACAAACCCTGAAGTATAAACAGTAGTGTTGTGGCTCAAGTCATCCCGTTAGTCTTGTATAGTGTGAAATTCTGGTGCAGATATAGTTTTCTACAAAGTACCAGAACACACACACACACACACAACAAACAAACACATGCACACATGCACATACACACACACACACACATGAACACACACAGACACACAGGCACACCCACACACATACACACACACTCACCAACTGTCTTTTCCTTTCGCCTCAGTTGATCATGCAGCTCAAAGAGATCCTTTGTGAGCTGTTCATCCCCAAATGTGAAGTAGCAGACATCACGCTTGGCCACAGAGGCTGCCATCACCTGAATTAGGGCTGTCCACACACACACACACACAATGGTCATGTCAATACTGTTTAATGTATTATGGGTCCTCAAAACAAAAAGAAAAATATGTATGAGTTTACAGACCACAAACTGAATAAAATTAGTTTCAGTTTCCAAAGAAGGCATCTCTGTGTTCGGACAAATCCCTATACACTACACCACATCTGCTATGCAGATGCCTGACCAGCAGTGTTAGTATGTATGTGTAATGAATGAGGGAGGGAAGGGTAGGTGGAGTTATTGGGTATACCTGCATGTATGTGTGTTTATGTGTTGCAGGAAATGAATGCTCACTTAAAAAAAATTTAAAAAAATAAAAAATCAGTCTGAATGACACTTGGTTATTTTACCCGATCAGTATTCATTTTATTAATTCAGTTATTGTTCAGTATATCTTAACCAGTGCTCATGTTCTAAAAGAGATTGCACGTTATATGCTCAGTGTATGTGTGCTCGAGACTAGGTGATAAGTGTCTGCGAGTTTACAAACTTTGAAGCAGTTATCAAATTGAGAACCACTTCAAGGGACATAATCTTGATCTATAAAAGTGTAGCAGCATCTGGAGTAGTCTTCCTCTGATCCACCTCCCATTCTGTGAGCGTTTCACTTACTCCCTCTCTGCAGAGTCTGTGATGTTAGATTTCAAAGGCAGGATAGTATGCATAAATATATGTTTTAAATCTTTCCATACGAACGGCGAAAGAGACGACGTTAACAGCGTTTCACCCCAATTACCATCATCAAAATATTGCAAGCGGAAGGCTCTTATACTGAAGACGTGAATGTTGACAAAGAATACCACAATTCTGACGACGGAAGCTAAAGGTTGGGTCATTCAGACACCCACTGGACATCCGAGGGGTCTGTGTAGAGGAGAAGAGAGGACTGGCCGTACTGAGTGAGTTAACAGGGTAGAAAAGTTTGCTTTTACAAAGGTTGCACGCTTTGATGCGGGCAGC
>NC_134876.1:93712585-93762585 GCF_041734735.1 Babylonia areolata
ATGGGTAAACAATGCACAGCTAAACAATGCATAGGTAAACAGAGCACAGGTAAATGAAGCATGGGCAAACAGAACACAGGTAAGAGAGCACAGGTAAATGAAACAAAGGTAAACAGAGCACAGATAAATGAAGCACAGGTAAAAAGAGCAAGGTAAACAGAGCAAGATAAAAATAGCACATGCATACACAGCACAGACACTGGTCAGCAACGAGTGTGCTGATGATTTCCACACAAGTGACCGGCACAGGTAAACCTTAACAACCAGTTGGGGCTGCTGTCAGCTTCCTCACTTTAAAAGGAAGAACAATTCAACACACACACACACACACACAGAGGCAGTACTTCTCCAGTTTTGACGGTGTGCGTGCTGGGTACGTTCTTATTTCAATAACCCGCCAAACTCTGACATCGATGACAGAATCTCTGACATGTGTATTTGATCTTCAGCATGTGTATGCACACACAGGGGGTTTCAGGCACTAGCAGGTCTGCACACCTGTTGACCTGGGAGACTGGAGGAAGAATCTCTATCCCTTGAAGCCCACCAGGCACCAGTACCAGAGACAGAATCCAGGGCCCTCACATCACATCACATCACAAGACAGGCTCTTGATTGGAACCCACAGGGGAAAAGGAAAGTTGGCCGTCCGAAGCAGACCTGGCGGAGAAGCATTGAGGCAGAGACAAGGGCGGCCGGAATGACGTGGGCCGAACTGAAGAGGACCAGCCAGAGCCGGGTGCGTTGGAGGAGTGTTGTTGCGGCCCTATGTTCCCCACGGAATCAAGAGGAATAAGTCAAGTCAGTTTTGAAAGTCAATCACTCTACCCCGCTAGGCTACTGCATCGGTCCTGCTTAGCACTGATCTGCCGCATGCCCTGCCCATTAATAATATGATGATGATGATATTTACTCATACAGCGCCTATCTCCGGTTGCAGACCAAGCTCTAAGTACTTTACAAACACCAAGTCATTTGTGTGTGTTCTGTCGAATTCGAGATGATCCTGTGTATGTGTCTTATGTGTGTGCGTGGTTGCTGCGGGGATGTGTGTGTGTGTGTGTGTGTGTGTGTGTGTGTGTGTGTGTGTGTGTGTGTGTGTGTGTGTGTCTGTGTCTGTGACCATGAATCAAAAATAAATGTATTTCATTTGTTGCAATTGTCATTCCAATTGTAACCCCCCCCCGCACCCCTTGTTTAAAGGGCCTAAACGCTGAATGGACAATAAAATAGTGCCAGTGTCAAAAAAAAAAGAAAAAAAAAAAGTCATTTGTGCAACTGGCTTCCCACCTGGGTAGAGCCGACTGACAGCTGCCATTGAGCACTTATCATTTGTTTCCTGTGTCATTCAATCAGGTTTCAGTCATGCACACATATATTCATACAGACATGTAATATTTTACATGTATGACCATTTTGCTTGTTTACCCTGCCACGTAGGCAGCCATACTCCATTTTCAGGTGGTGTGCATGCTCGATATGTTCTTGTTTTCATAACCCACTGAACACTGAAATGGATTGCAGGATATCTAACATTTGTGTTTGATCTTCTGCGTGCATATACACATGAAGGGGGTTCAGGTACTGGCAGGTCTGCACATATGTTGACCTGGGAGATTGGAAAAATCTCCACACTTTACCCACCAGGCACCATAACTGAGAATCAAATCTGGGACCTTCAGATTGAAAGTCCAACGCATTGTCCTCAATGGTGCCTGTGGCAGACATGTAAAACTGACCTACAGCATGCCCTGCCCATTGTCCTCAATGATGCCCACTGACCTGCAGCACACCCTGCCCATTGTCCTCAATGGTGCCCACTGACCTGCAGCACACCCTGCCCATTGTCCTCAATGGTGCCCACTGACCTGCAGCACACCCTGCCCATTGTCCTCAATGGTGCCCACTGACCTGCAGCATGCCCTGCCCATTGTCCTCAATGGTGCCCACTGACCTGCAGCACACCCTGCCCATTGTCCTCAATGATGCCCACTGACCAGCACACCCTGCCCATTGTCCTCAATGGTGCCCACTGACCTGCAGCATGCCCTACCCATTGTCCTCAATGGTGCCCACTGACCTGTAGCACACCCTGTCCACTGTCCTCAATGGTGCCCACTGACCTGCAGCATGCCCTACCCATTTTCCTCAATGGTGCCCACTGACCTACAGCATGCCCTGCCCATTGTCCTCAAAGGTGCCCACTGACCTGCAGCATGCCCTGCCCACTGTCCTCAATGGTGCCCACTGACCTGCAGCATGCCCCGCCCATTGTCCTCAATGGTGCCCGTGGAGGACACATGCAGCTGAGTCAGGTTGTCCATGCTGCTGGCCCACTTGTGAGAGTCCACCAACATCTGTCGTGAAAACGTCACAATGCCGGTCGGAGCTGCAACAATATCACAAATCCTCCGTTCAATCAGAAACAAGCTGGGACCATCTGATAAACCATTTGTAATAACAAGAAGAAGAAGAAGAATAGTCATAAGAATAAAAATAATAATGTACAATTATATAGTGCCTTTTTTGTCTAAGAGTTCAGTTCATGAAAGAAAAAGTTACAAATTACAAAAAACCACTCATGACCACTCTTTTTGTCTCTCTCTCCCCCTCCCGCCCCCCCCCCCCCCCCCCTCCCACCCCCCCATAAAACATTATATCTATGTTACATACAAACACCAAAATGTGACTACACACACACACACACACACACACACACACACACACACACACACACACACTGCATACATACATTTTAACATACATGTGTATCTAACAGCTACCCTAACACATACGCACACATAGGCAGGCACAAACTTACATAAACACACGCACACACAATACACATTCATATACATGCATGTAGTTATGTACACATACATATGTATACACACATAGTCACACAGCTAATGCAAAGACAGTGGACCTGCCACAACTGAACTTATTGCTGAGGGAAAAGGTGAGTTTTGAGACGAGATTTAAAAGATGCGAGGGAATCAGAATAACGGAGGTTATCAGGGAGCTTTTTCCACGTCTTTGGCTCCTCAGATATGAGGAGCAGCAAAGAAGAAATGAGCCTTCACAATCGGTTCTAATACTGACACAAGGAATTTTCAGAATGTAGCAGTCAGAAGAAGAGCAGAAAGTTCTGGAGGGAGTGTAAACAGTGTTGGGGTCAAAAAGATAGGTACTATACGTGTTTGGAGACAAAACTGAGGGAACTTCAAAGAGCTTGGTTTGTCCGTGACCAGACAGTTTTAACCCCATGATTGCTGACCCATGGTAAAATGAGATCAGTGTGGCATCAATCTGAACTGCAATTATGGTACAGTGTTTTGTGTACTTTCAGCAGTTTGACTGATTTTGCTGAACACGAGTAATGCAGTCTCAAGAGGAATAAGTCCAGATAAAGAATGCTGACTCACATCCTGACCTGTTAGCTCAGTTATAGATGGCATGGTGAGGTGACAGCCATTCACTGACAAGCATACTTACCAGCAGCAGTCAAGAGATTAAAAAAAAAAAAAAAAAAAAAAAAAAAAAAGAAAGAAAAGAACGGAAATACTACTTACCTACCAACACATCATGTTAAAGCTTACATCGAAAACCTTTTCCAAATCATATGAAAGAACAGATCATTTACTGAGATAAAAATGGGTTCTCCATATTCAAAACCTGATTCAGAAATATGGAAAATGTTTCATCTTGGGGAAAAGAAAGACTGATCACTTTTTATAGCAAAATTTGCTGACCTAGAATTTCTTGATTAACTTCATGCAATCTGTGTCTGAGATTCTCTTCTGCGTTGATTCAAAGCCAGTGCTTTAGCCACTACAATCATTAAAATCAAAGACAAGATCACGAAATGCTAATCAAAATCAGCCACTTAAATCAATGCTTTATTTCTGCATGGCACTGTAGTCAATTGCCCTTGACTACCATCCCTTGACTACCATCCCTTGACTACCATCCCTTGACTACATTCTTTGCAGCACTATATTCTTTTCAAGTGGAACAGGAAAGCGATGAATACTCACTCTTGAACAGCAACATTCTTTGCAAAACAATGCTCTTTTCAAGCTTAACAGGAAAGCAACGAACGCTCACGCTTGAACAACATTCTTTGCAACACTATATTCTTTTCAAGTGAAAACAGGAAAGCGATGAATACTCACTCTTGAACAGCAACATTCTTTGCAACACAATGCTTTTTTCAAGTGAAAACAGGAAAGCGATGAATACTCACTCTTGAACAGCAACATTCTTTGCAAAACAACGCTCTTTTCAAGCTTAACAGGAAAGCAACGAACGCTCACGCTTGAACAACATTCTTTGCAACACTATATTCTTTTCAAGTGAAAACAGGAAAGCGATGAATACTCACTCTTGAACAGCAACATTCTTTGCAAAACAATGCTCTTTTCAAGCTTAACAGGAAAGCAACGAATGCTCACGCTTGAACAACATTCTTTGCAACACTATATTCTTTTCAAGTGAAAACAGGAAAGCGATGAATAATACTCACTCTTGAACAGCAACATTCTTTGCAACACAATGCTTTTTTCAAGTGAAAACAGGAAAGCGATGAATACTCACTCTTGAACAGCAACATTCTTTGCAAAACAATGCTCTTTTCAAGCTTAACAGGAAAGCAACGAATGCTCACGCTTGAACAACATTCTTTGCAACACTATATTCTTTTCAAGTGAAAACAGGAAAGCGATGAATACTCACTCTTGAACAGCAACATTCTTTGCAACACAATGCTTTTTTCAAGTGAAAACAGGAAAGCGATGAATACTCACTCTTGAACAGCAACATTCTTTGCAAAACAATTCTCTTTTCAAACTTAACAGGAAAGCAACGAATGCTCACGCTTGAACAACATTCTTTGCAACACTATATTCTTTTCAAGTGAAAACAGGAAAGCGATGAATACTCACTCTTGAACAGCAACATTCTTTGCAACACAATGCTTTTTTCAAGTGAAAACAGGAAAGCGATGAATACTCACTCTTGAACAGCAACATTCTTTGCAACACAATGCTCTTTTCAAGCTTAACAGGAAAGCAACGAATACTCACGCTTGAACAACATTCTTTGCAGCACTATATTATTTTCAAGTGAAAACAGGAAAGCGATGACTACTCACTCTTGAACAGCAACATTCTTTGCAACACAATGCTCTTTTCAAGCTTAACAGGAAAGCAACAAATACTCACGCTTGAACAATATTCTTTGCAACACTATATTCTTTTCAAGTGAAAACAGGAAAGCGATGAATACTCACTCTTGAACAGCAACATTCTTTGCAAAACAATGCTCTTTTCAAGCTTAACAGGAAAGCAACGAATGCTCACGCTTGAACAACATTCTTTGCAACACTATATTCTTTGCAAGTGAAAACAGGAAAGCAATGAATACTCACTCTTGAACAGCAACATTCTTTGCAACACAATGCTCTTTTCAAGCTTAACAGGAAAGCAACAAATACTCACGCTTGAACAATATTCTTTGCAACACTATATTCTTTTCAAGTGAAAACAGGAAAGCGATGAATACTCACTCTTGAACAGCAACATTCTTTGCAAAACAATGCTCTTTTCAAGCTTAACAGGAAAGCAACGAATGCTCACGCTTGAACAACATTCTTTGCAACACTATATTCTTTTCAAGTGAAAACAGGAAAGCGATGAATACTCACTCTTGAACAGCAACATTCTTTGCAACACAATGCTTTTTTCAAGTGGAAACAGGAAAGCGATGAATACTCACTCTTGAACAGCAACATTCTTTGCAAAACAATGCTCTTTTCAAGCTTAACAGGAAAGCAACGAATGCTCACGCTTGAACAACATTCTTTGCAACACTATATTCTTTTCAAGTGAAAACAGGAAAGCGATGAATACTCACTCTTGAACAGCAACATTCTTTGCAACACAATGCTTTTTTCAAGTGAAAACAGGAAAGCAAAGAATACTCACACTTGAACAACACTCTTTTGAAGTAGTGGACAATGCACTGGAGCTTCTGAAGCTTCCTCTGCACTGGGTCTCCTGTGAACAGACTGCAAAACACAACACAGACGACTGGTTTACTCCATTCAATCTATCATTTGTCATGTGTGTGTGTGTGTGTGTGTGTGTGTGTGTGTTTGTGTTGCATATGCATGCTTGCGAGTGTATTTCTATACATTAGAAAATCACAAACTGTATACAACTATCAAAACATTATTTCAAACTTCTTCTCCATACGCATTAAGTGTTGCTTGTTTTTATTTTGTTTTTCTTTTACTTTTTTTCTGTTTAAGTTGTACAAAAGTGGCAAAGGACAAAAGGTAAGCTATATAAGTGTCACACGAATTTTTATGGACAGCCTCTGCACTGTTTTTAATGCAGTTCAGACCAACTGATCGAAAATGATCAGCTGTCTGTCAAACATACAGCTAGGTAGCCAGTCACTAAACGGACAGACAGAGACTATCTTTCTCTTGACTATGATGTTACCCTGAGTGTTTCCTGAGCTTGGCGTTTCCTAAACTGAACCATTTTTGTTGAAGATACTCAGCCAGTTCAGAAGTCTTCAATTCAGTCATATCCTGAGTTGAGATAAAGTATGCATGCGCTGTCCGCGAGGAGCGTTTAATTTTCTCGTCTGTATACTGAAAGTGATACACTGACCAATCAGTGCAGCTTTTTGTGTTTCATGGTCTAACCAAGGATCCAAAGATAAAAATGTTTGATGAGTGCAGCTGAAACAATAAAGTAGCTCGCAGACCATAGGTCATGGATTAGTAAAACATTGTTTTCTCAGTTGTAAGACACTCTCCTTTTTGACAGGCGAGGGCACTTCTGTGTCATGTGTCCATATTTACCATGCATACACCTTTCACTGTGTCTGCTGACCTGGAGGCAGTCACTCGCTTCACATGCCCAACACTTGGCATCTTCTGCTTCATCATCACCTGGTGTTCTGATTACTGACAGGAACTTACAGGACTCGCATCTTCAAATCAAAATAAAGCAAAACTTCATCTACTGTCTTAAAACTGTAAAAACCCCAACCCAAACTGAATTTCCCAACCCTGCATTCAAACACAAATTCACTCATCTGGCAGTGGTCTGACACAGGCATGAAAAACCAGAATTCCACAAAATCTAGAGCCGTTTTTTGCAGCCTTGCAGCACATTCTGAGCACCCACACAAGGCACACTCCTTACCTCCATCCCCCAACCCCACCCCCCACCACAAGGCACGTACTGACTGAAGTTGATGTCCGGGTAATCAGAATACTCGCTGGCGCGCGTCCTTGAGTTGCGGAGAGGGAAGGTGCAGAAGAAGGCGTTGGCCAGCAGAGAGGAGATCTGATGCTGGCTGAGTGTCAGCTTCTTCGCCTTGCCTCTCTTCAGCAGGGGTATTGCCTGCAACACACGCACACATCTCTGTCAGTTTCCAGGCATCCACACAGGATGGGTTTAGTTCTTAAAACCCTGCAGGACTGATCCTGATACATTACACATCTGTTCTGAGTTAAAAAAAAAAAAAAAAAAAAAAAAAGGAGCAGATACCTGACATGTTTATTTCAGGAAACCCTACCAGGACACATTCATTTACATTACACTACATCTGCTTTGGAGCTGGGGTTGGGGGGGGGGAAACAAAAAAGAGCAGCAGATGCCTGACCTGTATAAACCCAATGCACTGGTCACATCTTGAGACCCTACTCTCTGTAAAACATGAAAATTGAATGAAATAAAATAATCAAACAAAGGAAACAAGTCGATACATTGAAACTTAATGAAAAGAAAGAAACATACAAGGCAAATGATGCAAATACAATAGAGGAATAAAAATGGGCCATGCCCTGTGAGCTTGTGTGCACCCACACATGTATGCTAACTCACTTAAGCATTCAAATACACACACACACACATACACACACACACACACACACTCACACACACACTCACAACACACATACACACACACACTCTCTAAAAAAATAAAATAAAATAAAATAAAAAGCATGTGTGAGCACACACACACACACACACACACACACACAACGCACATGGCCAAACCTACTGATATCTCAAGTACAGACGTTCAGCAAATCTAAAAAGAGAACAATGTCCAGTTCAGCAAAGGTATGACCAGTCCCAGTCATCTTATCCATTATCATCCCCATGGCCTTCATGCCCAACTGTCGCTCTGCTTCACAATCTCAATGCTGTCAACACTGTCGCTCTGCTTCACAATCTCAATGCTGTCAACACTGTCGCTCTGCTTCACAATCTCAATGCTGTCAACACTGTCGCTCTGCTTCACAATCTCAATGCTGTCAACACTGTCGCTCTGCTTCACAATCTCAATGCTGTCAACACAGTCGCTCTGTTTGAGAACCTCCAAACTTTCACTCTGTTTCAGAACCTCAATGCTGTCCACACTGTCAATCTGTTTGAAAAAATCAATGCTGTCTACCCCGTCACTGTGTTTCAGAACCTCAATGCTGTCTACCCTGTCACTGTGTTTCAGAACCTCAATGCTGTCCACACTGTCACTGTGTTTCAGAACCTCAATGCTGTCCACACTGTCACTGTGTTTCAGAAGAACCTCAATGCTGTCCACACTGTCACTGTGTTTCAGAACCTCAATGCTGTCCACCCTGTCACTGTGTTTCAGAACCTCAATGCTGTCCACACTGTCACTGTGTTTCAGAACCTCAATGCTGTCCACACTGTCACTGTGTTTCAGAACCTCAATGCTGTCCACCCTGTCACTGTGTTTCAGAAGAACCTCAATGCTGTCCGCACTGTCCAAAGAAACCTAATACCTGCTGCAGATATTGTGTCAGTTTTAACAAAGTTTACAATGGAATTTGCCTTGGTCATTTCTGTTTTCCCATCACCATTACCACTGTCATCATCTCCTCCTTTAAGATTGTAAAGCGTCCATAAATATGCCACAGATCATATTACATCCATAGCAATCAGGATAAAGATTTTATCTTTTGGGATGAAGGAAAAAAATTTTGACCACAGCAACTGGGATAGGAATTTTAGGCAATTTTAACAAAGCCAACCAGGTTATAAATTTCAACCATGGCAGCAAGGTTAGAGATTTTGCCTGCAACTAGAAAACAGATTTTACAAATGGCAACCAGGTTAGAGATTTTTTATCTATGGCAACCTGAACAAGTTTTTTTGTGTGTAAGTAAGTGGGATTTCATCCATGGAAACTAACTTGTGTGTGTGTGTGTGTGTGTGGGTGGGTGGGTGGGAGTGGGTGTGTGGGTGTGTGTGTGTGTGGGTGTGTGTGGGGGTCTGGTGGGGTGCAAGAAAGGGGTATGGGGGCGGGGGATTTGTCCACATGGATGAAATCTCTCACTTGGGCCCCACAACACAGACACAGACAAGGACCACAGATGTGTTCTTACAAATGGACAGATATCCGGTAAACGAAGGGTCAGTTCGATCATCCTTGGCAAAATGTGTTCAAAAAACAGGTCTCGATCCTCAGAGCTGATATGCTGAAACAAAACAGAGCACAAATAACCATTTATTGATATAAAGGCTGGATGCTGGAACTGTATTGCAGACAAAAATAAAACAAACAAGAGAGGCAAGGCCTTCAAGACTCACTTGTGATACACTGAAAAAAAAAAAAAAAATCCAAGCTTTTTATGTATTGTGTATAATTTCAAAATGTAATGTTTAAGATGAGAAAGATCAGTTTAAAGTGAATTAAGTCCCCTAGCATTAATTACAGAGTAATTTCCCTTTTTTACTATCTGCACCAAAACGTATGCAAAATAAATAAAACTTCCATGCTTAGCAAAAGAAGTTCCTGTTTGAACAAAGAATGATAATAATGACTGCTCTTGTTGTTGGGTTAGAATATCAGATCAAAGTGCCAAGTTTAGAGAATACAAAAAATATAACAGTAAATGCAGTTTGCATATAATTAGGCTTCATTTTTTATTTTTTTTGTGCCCATCCCAGAGGTGCAATATTGTTTTAAACAAGATGACTGGAAAGAACTGAATTTTTCCTATTTTTATGCCTAATTTGGTGTCAACTGACAAAGTATTTGTAGAGAAAATGTCAATGTTAAAGTTTACCATGGACACACAGACACACAGACACACGGACACACACACACACACACAGACAACCGAACACCGGGTTAAAATATAGACTCACTTTGTTTACACAAGTGAGTCAAAAACAACAACACAGCAACACACATACAAGCCCTTGCTCCCCCAAATCACTTTCAGGCAGAAGAAAAAGCATTCCCCCCCCCCCAACCCCTTAAAATTACCTTTGATTACAGTCTGTTTGATCAATGAGGTCTTCTCTTCAGACATGATTCAATCAGGGGCTCATTGATTCACCATCACCTTCTTTCCTTCTCATACTTCTATTTTGTCTTCTTTCTCTTTTTTTTTTTTTTTTCTCCTGCCTTTGATAACTTTGTGTTAATGCATATGAGTGATGTTTTATTTCCACAATGAAATGAATATATTTACCTCAACTTCTTTATGCTCTGGTAAATGTGTCTGTGAAATAATAAATCTGTTCTCCATATCACTATGCTTTGGTTCATAACCCCCAATCCCTACTTCACTCTGAGAAAAACAATTCATGCAAATTTATCATAAAGATACCCCTACATGCTATTCACTCTAAATCAGAACAACTTCACAGCTGTTTGAACCACTATATCACTTAACAGTTTGCTCTCTTATGATCTGAAAATTCACTCCATGCAAACGTTTTAAATAAGGCAAAGAATATGATATGATTCTTTGGTACCCCTTTAAATTCACACATAAAACGCTTCTTTCTTTTTTTTCTTTGCCTGGAATGACATGTCAAATAACAATAAATCTCTTTCTAAAACACAAAAAATTACTGAGAAGGACATAATAAAACTGCACTGAACATTTATGCACTTAAAAGACAGTCAGACTGGTGACTGTGTACCACATATTTAGAAACTGGAAGGGTAACATTTCCTCTCTTCAAAAACTGAACATTCAATGCAATCAAGAGTTACACTAACAACTGTCTACCATGTATGTATAAACTGAAAAATGTAGCTGTTTCTGTCTCGGAACACTGTACAGGACAAGTGGAGTGACCCACAAACCTTGGTGAAGTAGTGGCGCAGTACTAAGAACTTCCACTTGTTGATGTAGCGCTGGTTGTACTTCAGTATGGCTTCCTGCAAAACAGAGAAACAGATTAAGGATCTCTACACACGTCTTATGGTCATTTCTCTCCCTGCACAACTCAGAAACACATCACATGTGACAGCGGGTGTCCGTTATCTGAGCCAATGACACATGACAGCATGTCTCCGCTATCTGAACCAATGACACATGACAGCAGGTCTCCGCTATCAGAGCCAATGACATGTGACAGCAGGTCTCCGCTATCTGAGCCAATGACATGTGACAGCTGGTGTCAGCAATCTGAACCAATGACATGTGACAGCAGGTCTCCGCTATCTGAGCCAATCATATGTGACAGCAGGTCTCTGCTATCTGAGCCAATCATATGTGACAGCAGGTCTCTGCTATCTGAGCCAATCATATGTGACAGCAGGTCTCCGCTATCTGAACCAATCATATGTGACAGCAGGTCTCCGCTATCTGAACCAATCATAAGTGACAGCAGGTCTCCGCTATCTGAGCCAAACAGATGTGACAGCATTTCTCCGCTATCTGAGCCAATCATGTGTGACAGTAGGTCCTTGCTATCTGAGCCAATCTTGATGCAGTGAAAAGAACCAGGGACCACCACTTCTGAACTGCAATCAGGACGCATGAAGCTCACACATATACAAAAGACAAGAACACACACACATGTACACAACCCAGCACACACTCAAATGACATGTACATAAAAATAAGTGCATGCCCATGTTCATGTTACAGCTCATGAACATATACACATAAAGATGTTCATACACACATGACACACTCCAGCTCACACTTAAACGACATGTACATAAAAATAAGTGCATACACATGTTCATGTTACAACTCATGAACATATTACATACACATAAAGATGATCATACATACATGTACACACTCCATCTCACACATATATGACGCACACATAAAGATGAGCAAATACACGTTTGCATTCCAGCTCACATACATATACACAAATGAGAACACAGCACAAGTACACTCTTCAGTTCAAAAACATAAAGAAAGGCTCAGACACATGTGCACACACAATATTACAAAAATAGACAGAGTAAAATTAAAATGTGAATGCACACATACACACACACACATTCAATAAATGTACACACACTGAAATGAACTGAAAATGGAGCACACATTATTATCATGGAAACAGAACAAAAGAAGATATCTTTACCTCCAGTTCATAAGGCCCTGGTATGGGGCGATTCAGTGCACTCACAATCACATCCCACCGCTTCTGTTCCTTCTGGAAAGGAGAGAGTTTTTATTTTCATACTGGCACGGAGAGAAGGAAGCGTCAGACATCTGAATAAAAGCACAACTACTAATCTTGATTTTTGTTATTCGCCAACGGGCGCAATAGCCGAATGGTTAAAGCGTTGGACTTTCAAACTGAGGGTCCCGGGTTCGAATCACGGTGATGGCGCCTGGTGGGTAAAGGGTGGAGATTTTTACGATCTCCCAGCAGTCTACAGGGAACCATCAATGTTAGGTCACCAGGAGGCCACAAGCCAGAGGAGACCCTGCACTGCTGCTGAGTCATTTCAGTGGTGCTCGGTAGTGCCTGTTCTGATTTAACGTACTTTGGACACCACTTATTAAGCTCCCTACTGATGACAATAATGGCTTAGTCGCGGAGCCAGACTGAGTGAGCGTCTCCCGCAGAGAGCAGACCGCCACCACGTCCCTCCACCATCAGTCCCCCTGTTTCATTAATTTGTTTTTCACTCATTTTTATGTGTATGAATTTGAAGACCTCATATTCTTTAATTGTAACATATGCAGAGATGCCAACCCCTGTCAAGTTTTTGTTGGAACTATCAGGAAATTTGGTAGGAACATTTTGAATTTGGTACAAACACTCGAGCCACATCAGCCTAAAATGGAGGGCAAAATGCACAGATATTTTTCAGAGTATGTTTGATGAAACATCTGTTCCTGCTGCTGCTTCTTTACAGCTGACACATCTGTGGCACTGTGTGACTTCCCTGGTCTTTGTTCGTCTTGTTTCTCACAATCAGAATCCATGGCTGACTTCTCTGTTTCGAGTCGCTTGTTCCTTCCTTGCAATCCATAGCTTAACTCACTCAAGACGAAAAGTTTTCTCCCTTGCTTTTCCCCACAGACGGCCCATTTGTAAGGGTTTGGAAAAAAATTACAAAAAATACAAAATACTGTGTAAGAAAATGAAACTTTCAGAACTGGTTTATTACGTGTTGAGCTATTACATATAAAAAAAAAAAAAAAATCAAATTTCTCATCTTATTTTTACAGTTTTGCCATATGTAGAAAATAATGCCAATTTTTCACCCCGAATCACCATACCCATGCTCGCTTTCTGCATTAAATTCACTTTCTTCTTTGTCATCATCCACCTCTTCAATGTCCAACCCTTCAGTTTGTAGCATTTCAAGTACTTCGGCAACCCTAAAACGTTGTCGTCACTGCCTTGTTCGCTTCACAACATTTTGAGAAGAGCCCGCTTTGCTAACAGGCTGGCACGCAAGCAGACAACTGGTCAGTGACTTTGTCAGCGTGTGTGCGAGACGGGCCACACATCCCAGACTGACCAATCATACTGTTCGATTGTGGAGTGACCCAGAATAGCGCACTCTGCTTGGCTAATCACAAAATCACGTGTACAGCGCATGATGGAATTTTACTTTCGGAGAATGTTATTCCATTCCTTCGTCCGAATCCGAATACGTTTTGTGTAGGAATGCGTGAGCATTCCTTCGTCCGGAGAGAGTTAATCCACTGGGCACAAATGCTGTTTGACCGAGACACCACTTGATTTAGCCATGTTCTCTCTTGTTCAGGCAAACCATTAAGCTGATTGGTCCACTCAATGCTGTTTCGATATAAACATACATTCGATCAGCTAAGGTTAGTAGTGACTGCCGTGGCCTCGTGATTGATAGATCTGGAGCATCTGGGTAATGTTATGACAGGAAAACATGTGACCATGCTATGTAGATGAAAATGAACTCATTGGAACAATTCTGACATTGGCATAACATCAGGATAAATGTGATCGAGCGCAGCAAAATACGGCGAAATCGTAACAGTTGGCATTTCTGTATATGTGCATGAGTGGGACTGCTGATCTTGTTCTGTTGTTGTCAGTGGTAATCCACCCACCCTCTCCACCCTATTTTCTTTTTAACTTTTTCCTTTTCTTTCATTTTTTAAATTTTTATTCAAAGTGAAATTTTGTAATGAAACTAAAATAATAAGAAAACAACAAAAAAAACGCAACAAATTCAAACGTACGCCTACAGTGCACGAGCCCCACTTCAATTTGGAAGTGTGCACAATGTAAATATTTCACTATTATCTTTTATCAAAAGTTATTTTCAACATCTTTGTGTGTGTGTGTGTGTGTGTGTGTGTGTGTGTGTGTGTGTGTGTGTGACACATAAGAACATACAACCTTGCACTCATCAGCAACATTCCACTTTTTAATATGATATTTTGTATCACAATGGAAACGTAGCGGGGGCGGAAGGAGCACATGCAATACAAAAATGCTGCATAAAGATGGCTACAACTTAATGGACAGAAATTAGGAATATTACTATTACAACTGTGCGTGTGTTTATGTAAGTTTGTGCCTGCCTATGTGTGCGTATGTGTTAGGGTAGCTGTTAGATACACATGTATGTTAAAATGTATGTATGCAGCGCGTGTGTGTGTGTGTGTGTGTCTGTGTGTGTCTGTGTGTAGTCACATTTTGGTGTGTGTAAGTAACATAGATATGATGTTTTATGTTACCAAAAGCGTTTTTGTAAAGCACCTAGAGCAGATTTCTGGATAGTGTGCTATATAAGTATTCATTATTATTATTATTATTATTATTACTAACATCAAAAACAATAATCATCATCAAGCAATGTTCCACTTACCACATCTATGGTGCACCTGCTTTCTGGGGTCATCATCATCATCATCATCATCATCATCATCATCACAATCATGCAATGTTCTACTTACCCCATCAGTGGTGCACTTGCTTTCATAGGCAAATGGCATGCGCACGTGATCTGCATCCCACTTGCCTCCTGCTAAACAAGGAGCAGGTATTGTATCGGCCTTGTACTGAAACTGAAACACACACACACACACACACACAAAACACACATACACACACACATACACACACACACATGTACACACACACACACACACACACACACATGCACACACATACACAATTCAAAATATTCAAAATTCGAATAACACAGGAAATATTCCCAGTCAGGTGATGCTAACAGATAATGAATATATACAAACAAGATTAGGAAAATTTGTTTATGAATGCTGCTGCAAAAAAAAATGTCCAAAAAATGTTACTAAATAACACAACTAACAGCAAAAAGTGAAAATAAAGACAAAATGGAAGAAAGGGAAAGAAAAGACAACAAAAATGCCACATACTAACATAGTGTCTCTCTGCCTGCATGTGTGTGTATGTGTGTGTTTTGTGTGTGTATATGAGTATGTGTGTGTTTGTGCATGCATGCATGTGTGTGTGCATATGTGTCTACTTCAGTCCATCTAATCTGAGTGTTACAATAAAATTTTAAAAAAATTAAACACATAAAAGGCATAAACATGCCACATTAAAAGGCATACTGCAACTACCATAATTTCTGGCCTATGAGGCACAACATTTCTCATAAAATCTGACACATGTGTATCAAAGGTTGTGTGCAGCCTCTCTGTATCTACATTCTTATGGCCAACTGGTTCCGCCTCTCACAACTAACTTAATATTTGATAACAAAGTTGATCACAATAAACACACTGAATAACAACACATATATGCTTCAGTTTTACCACTGTACAGTTTGACACTGTTTTGATGTTCACCATCAAATCAAACTGAAACCAAATGGCACAAGAGAGAGCCATTCCAGACCAATGGTCCTGAAAGAGGACTTTCACTTTTCATGATTTTCAGCAGATGAGGCTCATCAGAAGTGTGCTATGCAGCATATATGTGTTCAAATTTTTTTTTCTTTGAAACCAGGGTGTACCTCACATTACTGGCCATAAACTATGGTATCCAACATATTGACAGAAATATTTTACCCAAGCCCCCTCCCCCTTTCTCTACCTTTTCATCCTCAACAACCTCTTCTTTGTCTAAGAAGAAATATGTTGAACATGTACAGGTTCATGCTATCGGTATAATGCTTATAACTGCTGAGAAAAATCATTGTTGAAGTGTTCCCCCCCTACCTCTACATACCCACTGCACCTCCTCCCCCAACGCCCACACATAACTGAAGCTAGGCTACTACACACGTTCACTTTGTGTTTTAACACCTTAGAAAAAAAAATTCATTAAAGTCAAAAAAGAAAGAAACAAAGACTTGCTCACAGGTGTTCGGACACCAATACAATGGTCTCTGCTCCTCTCCAGTTTCAGGGTTCTAGGCAGACAGCGGGGCGTTGTCTTCAGTTTATCAAGTGGCACTCCCTGCGACAGTTTGCCACATAGTTTACACAGTGGTCATTTGAGTTACAGGGTGATCGTTCAATTTGAGGGTGATCACATGTGTTACAAGACTATCACTTGGATTACAGGATAATCACAGGATGATCGCTCAGTTTACAAAGTGATCACTTGGGTTACAGGGCATTCACTGGATTACAGGACAACCACTTGGATTAAAAGATGTTCACTTAGATTATGAGAAGACCACAGGATGATCACTCAGATTACAGAGTGATCACTTAGGTTACAGGACAATCACAGGGTGATAGCTTGAATTATAGGAAAGGCACCTGGATTACTGAGTGACAGCATGGATTACTGGGTGGATGCCTCGCCTGAATTACAAGACAATCACCTGGGTAACAGGGCCATTACAGGGTCATCTCTTGGATTTCAGGTGACTGCTTTGATTACAGGGTGATCACTTGGATTACAGGGTGATCACTTGGATTACAGGGTGATCATGTTGATGACAAGACTTTATACTGATTACAAGAAATGTGTATGAACTGCAGAAGTTCTGCACTGATTTTCTACTGCTGTGGCACCTTCAATGTCCCTAATCCTTCTTCTGCACTGGTAAGCTGCAACTTCTACATTTACTCATGCGAACAAGTGGTGGTGTGCATGCTGGGTATGCTCTTGTTTCCATAACACTGAACCCTAACATGGATTATCGGATCTTTGACATGCAAATTTGATTTTCTACATGTGTATACACACACAGTGGGGGATCAGGCACTAGCAGGTCTGCACATCTGTTGACCTGGGAGATCGGAAAAATCTCAACCCTAAACCCACAATTTGTCATGACTGGAATTCAAACACAGGACTCTCGGACTGAAAGTCAAACGCTTTAACCACGCAGATGTTGCACCCACCATCTCCCCATTCCTGCTTTCCCTGCTCCGTGGAGGCAAAGACATCTCATTTTTTTTCTTTTTTTGTGTGTGTCTTATTTACAACATAACTACATAAAAACATACTGCAAAGAAATTGTTGCCTCACCTTCCATGGTTGGTTGGGATCATGTCTCCTGGGTTTGTTTGTCTGCTCCTCTGCTTCCATATCAAAGTCATCATCTCTATCTGAACTGAGCACACATATACGCAGCATACAACACACACACACACACACACACACAGACACACACACACACACACACATGTCAAGAAACAACTAATACGAGGGTATACTACATTACACATCACAGATTTCATGATAAGACACATCATTAACTTAATAATAATGCACTATTAGAATACAAAGGACAGAACACATCACAATACAACATAACAAAATGCTACATTATAATGCTCAGAACACATCACAATCCAAATTAACAATGAAATGCTACATTACAAAACAAACACCACATTTTAATATAACAAAGCCACATAATGCTACACTACAGATGCACAGAATACATCATAATATAACACAACATTGTGATGCTACTTTTGAGCACAAAACACATCACAATATAACAGTGTAATGCTACACTACAGAACACTTCAGATGTGGTGCTAAACTGAAGGGCACAGAATATATTATAACACAACTATGAAATGCAACACCGTGGAACACATTGTATTACAACACTGTGGTGCTACACTGTTAAGCTCACAACACATCACAACATGACACAACACTGTGATGCTACGCTATATAGCACACAACACATCATGATACGAGAAAATATTGTGATGCTACACTATATAGCACACAACACATCATGATATATATAACACAACATTGTGATGCTACACATCACAATACAACAGAACATTGTGAAGCTATACTATAAAGCACACAACATCACAATGCAACACAACATTGTAATGCTACATAATATCGCACACATTACAATACAGCACAGCATTGTGATGCCACACTACACTACACATCAATATTACAGCATTGTGTTGCTAAACTGTCGAGCACTGAGCGCATCATAATACAACACAATGCTGAGATGCAACAAGACAAAGACAACATAACATTATTGAAATTCATGCCACATTTCCCATATCTATCTATCTAAATATATATATATATTTCTGTTTTTAAACACATCACTTCAATCCATAAAGCCAATGAGACATTAAGCAAACGATAATGAGAGGCCAGCACTAACATCTGCGCCAATGACCACAGCTCAAAGTAAACCTGAAAGTTCTTCACAAAGATGGTACCACCAATAATGTATTGATCAATATCAGAAGCTGTCACACAAAAACAGTCACAGAAACTCTCTTACAAATATACACCTTCAGTTCAGAACAATTTGTTGCACATAATCTAGTTGTTTATATCAATATTGTCTCATGCATACACATACACACATTATAATTATACACTATAAAGGGAAGGTCACTCACTCTGAGTGCTGCGAGTCAGATGATTCATCACGGTGACCTTCACCTCCTGCGCCTGATGGAGTCAGCTCGGCGTGAGCTTTGTCCACATACTGTTGCTGCACTGAGGAACAGAGATGGAACACACACTGCAGCCCTTCATAGTCACTGACTAACACAACACTGAACTGGAAACCCACTAAAACCCACTGCAGCCCTTCATAGTCACTGACTAACACAACACTGAACTGGAAACCCACTGAAACCCACTGTAGCCCTTCATGTTCACTGACTAACACAACACTGAACTGGAAACCCACTAAAACCCACTGCAGCCCTTCATAGTCACTGACTAACACAACACTGAACTTGAAACCCCTTGAAATCACTTCCAGAATCAGCAACGTCTGGCAAACAACCAGGCACAGTCACAGCATCAACACAACAGGTAAGCAGTCCACACTTATACAATCAGCACCAACAGATAATTGGCAACCATGTGTTATGTGTGGTTGTGGATCTTGCTGATGGCATCACATGTGCAAACCACACGAGGTGCTTGTTAGTTTAACACATTTCATGAACTGAACAAGGCCTGGCATTCAGACGCTGCTACATGATGTACAGCTTGGGCAGAGGAAGGATCAGGGTCAAGTACCAGTGGGCCAACATTGTGTGTGGTGTGTGTGTGTGTGTGTGTGTGTGTGAGTGTGCACGTGCGCACGCATGTGTGTGGATGCTGCTGCACGCATGTGTGTTGCTGTGGTGAGGGGGAAAGAGAGGGGCACACTGACCACAGCATAGCGAGTATGCTACACCATGTACAGCCACAGCATCAACACAACAGAGAACCAGTCCACACCTGTAGAATCAACACCAACAATTAACAAATCCATGTTTTTACAAACATCAACACAACAGATAACCAGTCCACACCTGTAGAATCAACACCAACAATTAACAAATCCATGTTTTTAGCGATAGTAGTTTGCACAGGACAGGAATGTCAGACCCCTGCCGGAGTCTGCACTAGTTGGGTCACGGTTAAGTATGTGTAATTAAACCATGTTTTTACAAACATCAACACAACAGAGAACCAGTCCACACCTACCCATGTTTTTACAAACACTTCAGTGACAAGAATTCCCAAACACCAACCAAGAGAATGCTGCGATAGGGGGAAAGAGGGAGGAGGCAAGAGGTAGGAATGTAATCAGAAACAAAGGGGAAATACTTGGTGCAGTACGTACCTTTGTCTGCATGCCCACCGTCCCCAGTTTGTGGCGGCTCCATTCTGGGAACAGTTCAAACAACAAAATCTGTTTGGTGAGGTTCAGTACATACAGGTGTCCTTGCAAACAACTTACCTACCAAGAGTGCCACCATTTTCAGACAACAGGGTGATATTTTTTTTTCTTAATCATAATACAACTTTGACAAATACAATGTACACATGTATACATCCATACAAGCACACACACATACGCGCTCACACACACATGCGCGCGTGCACACACACATACACACACACACACACACAGACTGAGCATCCCACCCCCAGTGAAAACCACCACTACATCTCTTCAGCGACAGTCCCCCATTTTATTAATCTGCCAACACCAATGACACTGACAGGGACTCACCCCCAGCATGGAAGTGGAGGGGGATTAAAACTGAGGTCACCATGAAAACAGGGTATGAAAGGCTATAGAATCTGAATAAGGGGCATATTTATGATGAATGAGAATGAGGATGGTGACAATTCTGCTGTGAAGGTCCGTTTCACACATGGGACCATGTGACAAGACTGTACACTATGCTTCTCTTCATTATATACATATCTAGAGCGTCAACAAGGCCTCAGACATACAGACACCTGCAGTGCTTATGAGGAAATTTAAGCAACGCTCCTTTAGACACTTCCTCAACTGTGCGGTCCCAGTCTTCCCATTGGAGCCTATCTACTCTCAGCTCCGGGGAGGAGGTGACCATGGGCAGAAAAAAAACCCCAAAAAACACACCTACACACCTCTGCAGGGAATCAAACTCCTGTCTTGCCATTCATGCTAACCGCTTCACCATGGAAGCTGGTTCTCCTTTTACCCAACTATTTACTTATTCATTTAGCTATTGATTATTTACTTATTTATTTATCTATTGACTACTTCCCAATAGTTTGTTTATATTTTTGTTAATTCATTTTTGCCCTTCCACATTCATCAATTTCATACAAAGTATTAACTGATGAGGCAGTTTTCCATGGTTTGCTGTGTCTTGGAGAGTAACTCTGCAGTGTTTGTTTCCCTGTAGCACAGTGTGTGATGGGTCAAATTCAGCACCACTGGTTTGGACATGTGTACCTCGGCTTGCACTTGTCTCTTTGAAGGAGTGTTGGCTACTGTGCCTGTGCACTGTTTTCACAGTCAGTGCAATGTTGGCTTGGCCTTGTGTGCCTTGTCAACAACATAGGTAATGACTGTAAACTGCCTTGTAAACGTCCAGTACCTAGCAAATGCCCACCGCCCATTTGGGTCAAAAACTGTGCATTCGGTAAATCAACTTGTTAACCCCCTCCAACCCCATCTCCAATTTTGAAATAAAAAGAAAATTACCATAAAATACTGATAATTCAGTTTATTATTTGTGATCATATTGCTTTTCAAAGCAGTGTAGATTTTGATCTAGTGATAATGAACAGAACACCTGCATGAGATGTTGATGTGTCATTGTATAAAAAAAAAAAATAAAAAAAAAAATTAAAAAATGGAGAGCCTGACATTACTCATTGACACAGCATCTTGTTTCAGCAGCTAGGTGTTTTGTTCTCACTCCCTACCAAGCCAGCAATGTATAGTCAAACTTGGTAAGAAAATGGGCCATCGCAGGGGGTACAGTACCTAGTAAACGCCCACCCCAACTTTAGAGTGAAGCTTGTGCAAAGCAGGGGTGGGAGCTTACACAGCAGTTCACAGTACACCATTCTGTTTCATTCTACTCTTCATGGGTGGCTTCAACAAAACAATAATACTGAACAGAGATATGTTTACACATTAATTTAACACTGTCAATGATCCTGACGTACATATGCTTGATATATACTTGATGCTCATCTTCATCTTTTCATTAGCCATTGTGTATCTGGCTATATTGTCAAACCCAACTGTTTCCTTCATGAAGAAAGAAAGAAAGAGTAAACCCTACTTATCATCTGGAGAGGTCGGTTTGCTGTCTGTCCCAACAAAAGCATTCATGTCAAAGGCCGATTTGTTGGAGATTAGCTCTTGTCCAGATGACTGCCAATCCATCGGCTCTGCTGAAACACAGTGCATTGTTTGTTTGTGAACAGAATGGTAAAACAACAAATATTACCTACTTCTAACAAAGTTAACACAAAGGAGGCAACAATGAACTCGCGTGTCATCACTGACCCTTACAGTGTGGGAGAAAACCAAGTTAGGAGAGCACTCAGTTTTGGGTCCATAGCACGATATTTGTTTCAATGTGTCATCTACAAGCCAAAGAATGAATGGACACATATACATAAAAGCAACATGCATCATAAAACAACTTACCCATTTTCCTTTTGTTGGCTTTGTTTGCTGTGTCAGCAGAAGTCTTTGTAGACTGGGATGTAGACGACCTGCCTTTCACTGTTGAGGCTGGAGCACTCTTCCTGCCCTCTGGGACCACACTTGAGGGCTGCACAGTACCGGCACTGGCAGCTCCTGGCCTGCCTGTCTCTGACTGCTTTCCCTTTGGTTTGGCTGATGCTGAACTTGCTCCTGGTTGATGTTTTCGCTGATCTGTCGCTTTTCCTCTTCTGCTCTTAGCACCAGTACCTGGCATAATTACCACCACAACACAACCTGAAAACAAAAACATAAATAATGATTGGTAAACGTCTGAGATTTTGATCATGGTTGTTGTGAATGTGATGACCAAGGTGGAATCACATGCACTGAGAATCTCTCTCTCTCTCTCTTCCTCTCTCTTTTCCACTCTGTTTTTGTTTGTCTCTGTTCATTTATCTATCTATCTATCTTTGTCTGTCTGTCAATCTATCTTTCTGTTCATCTCAATATAGATCTAAATATCTTATTTCAGTTTTTCAGGTCAACACGTCAACAGATGCCCAAACATGCAAACATGTCTAACACACTGAAACCCCAGTGTATATCTCAAAATCGAAGTGCAGCACTTCCATCAACACGATGACGTTGGTTTTCCTTAAACAAGACACACAAGAAATTCATGTAACTGATGTTTGAACAAAGAAGGCTTAAATAAAAATCATTTAATCTTTATGATACTCATGGTGACAAAAACACACATAAAAATCATCCAAAGAAGGCACATGAAAATCTTGAATCCATGTCAGAGTGAAAAAAACTCAGATGATGTTTCTAGTTTGGTTGGTCATTAAAACACAAAAATATATCCAGCTGCACTGATCACAACACAATCATCTACAAAACAATGCTGGTCATGCATTTAAAAGAAAAACAAAAGCAACAATGTGTAACAATACATACTGACATTGCCTTGCAGTTTATTACATCTAATCACTGCCATTCAACTTAATGTAATAACAGCTTTTGAAAGAAAAGAAGAAAGATTAGTTGGTAAAGGAATAAGAGTTGTGCAATGGTTTGGAATCAGTTTCAAAACAACATTTAGCGTGGTTCCCATACAACAATACAATTATTGTATTGTACTGGACTGTATAACTGTTTTGTCACAACAGATTTCTCTGTGTAAAATTCAGGCTGCTCCCCAAAGGTAGAGGGAGTCTCTACAATGCAACGCCACTTTTTTTTCTTTTTTTTTTCTTTTTTCTCCTGCCAGCAAGTGTATTGTTTTCCTATCGTCATTATCATCATGTGGGGGTTTCTGATGGTCCGCTGATGGTGGATGTCCAGCTATTTACTTAACAATGTCCAGAAGCTAGTGGTGGAATCGGTATGGACTACACTATCACTGGCGGTGATACACTAACAGAAGAACGATTTTTTTTTTCTGATCCATTTTTTTCTAGCCTGAATGGAAATGCACCTGTTGTTATCCCGTATGTCGGATATTCTGCTATTTTTTTTTATGCCATCAGACATACAGTTTATGTCTTTTCTTTTTGCGCACATCGGTTTGCTTCCTTGTATGGTGAACGGTATCGGAACATATCGTTACCGACAATTTTTGTTAATCTTCAAGAGAAAATGGCCAACTGAGCCACCATGGCATAATATACTGAAGCTTTCGAACTTTGGCGGTCACGATGACTACTGCCATGAATCTTCACATACATATTTACATACTGACTGAAATGGAAAGCCATGTTTGCACAACCCTGTTGTCACGTAAAATTACCTGTCACTATTCGTCAGCTGTCATTTGCATTAAATTAATGTATGACAAAATTCCGTACACTTCATTGGTAATCAAAACGTTGTTCAGTCAGCTCGTCAAAGTTAAATCCTAATTTCATTGTTCAAATTTTATGGAAATCAGCATAAATCAAAATTACTCGCTGTTCTACATCACAACATTCATTTACCTTTGCTGAGAAACTGATACTTTCGGTTCCCATGATTGCGGAAGATAGTCATTCAGGCGCATATCCGGGCACTTTATTTCCTCTTCCGCTTGGATCGGGAATATGAAACCGGTTTAGGAAATGGTTTTAGAAGTGTGTGTTTGTGTGATCATCATTACGTTTTTTTGTTTTTGTTTTTAATTAGACTATAATTTCAAGGAGGCGTCAGTAGTGCGGACCACATCACATGGTCATGCTGAAGAATGTAGCAGAATGCAAAAGTCGCCGAATGCAAAAATATCACGACTGATGAGACAGTTCGAATCGAGTATCTACATTCAAATACTGGTGCCACCTCACAAAATTCATTTGCGTTGCAGATTAAAGAAAAATATTTGTAAAGGAATGGCTAGATAAGTGGGGTTTATAATTTAACGACGATAAATGCAAAGTAATGCTGGGGAAATGAAAGAAGGGAAAGGATACCACATTCATTGTTTAAAATAAATAAATAAATGAATTTATACAAGTGACAGATTTATGCAAAATAAAAAAAGGGAGGTCTTGGGATGACATTTGACAGTTTTCCATACCTCATGCTGCGTCTGTGTGTGTGTGTGTGTGTGTGTGCGTGCGTGTATCTGCGCATGTTCACCAAATAATGCTTTTTGACTTTGCTTCTGTTTTAAAAATGAATCACACGAAATACTGAGGAATTTAACACATTTGAAAAGAACCTCATTTGACAAATATGTGGATCTAAATTTTTAAGATACAAGCAAATACATAAAAGCTTCATTTGTGGAAACTCATATACATGCACATACATATATAAATACACACACTTGTCTTGTATATAATCCTGTGGTAATCCCTGTACAGGGTGACTATCCACAATGGGGGTGCACTCCAGGAGACTGATGTCAATATCTGGTATGGGATGGTGTCACTGGCAAACAGACGGACCGTGGATTTGATGTTTTTGTTGATGTCGTTAATGTAAATGACAAACAGAGTTGGGCCAAGGACAGATCCCTGAGGAACCCTGCATATGGAGGTCACTTTGCCGATGGTGGAGATCTGTCCTTCAATATTCACTTGCTGGGTTCTATTGGTGAGGAACTCTTCAATCCAGCAAAGTGTATGTCCACAGATTCTGTTGTGACAGAGCTTGAGAAGGAGGTACGGCGGTGAGGCACCTTGTCAAAGGCATTTGAGAAGTCCAGCAACAACAGGACATTGACCTACTCAAGGCAGTCCAGAGACGAGCAGCCAGATTTATGCTGAGATGCTACCGAAACACTTCGAGCGTATCAGCAATGCTACAAGACCTTGGATGGCCCTCCCTGCAACAACGCCACCAAACAGTCAGACTGAACATGCTGTATAAAATCAAACATAATTATGTAAGCATGGATTTGCTGAAAGAAAAACTGGTACCACCACCGCTACAACAGTGACGCACCCACTCTGAGCAGCTGGAGCAAATCTTCTGCAAAACTAGATACAGGCAGGCTGGTTTCCTCCCACGTACCATCCGGGATTGGAACGCCTTGCCCCAGAGAGCTGTGGAGGCCAGCTCAGTTGACACCTTTGTGTCGATGGTCTCCAGGATATAATACCAGAATATACCTTTTTTTCTTTTTCTTATATAAAGAAACCTATGTAGACCTAAATGTATCTTCCGCAGACCCCTTTTTATTCAGTGATAGAATAGTCAAGTATTGACTGTGATCACTCAATGGAAGGAAGGAAGGAAGTATCCATTTGTCCTCCCTCGTCAATACACACACACACACACACACTTCTGTTTCTGTTTCAGCCTGGAAGTTGGCAGAGAATCTGCCTATTGGAACAGCCAATTCATTCCTGTCAGATGAAGACTGCCATGCATCCTTCACAACTTCAGTAATTCCATCAATGGAGACAAGGGTCAATCCATCCTTCAGCACTGTGCATATGACTATGAGCCATATCACCTATGTTTATTTACAGATTTCTCTGTGTAAAACTCAGGCTGCCCTCGATAGCTGGGAGAGCACATTGTTACAGTTCAGCACCACCCCTTTTTGTTTTTTTCTTTTTTGTTCTGCCTGCCTGCAAGTGTATTTGTTTTCCTATCAATATGAATTTGTCTACAAAAAAATTGCCAGGGACAACCCTGTTGTTGCTCTGGGTTCTCTTTCATGCACAAAGTGAACAAAGTAGTCAATACAAAGATTCACACACACACACACACACAAACAAACACATGCATGCACACACACACACGCACATACACACAGACTAAAAGCACATGCTCCAAATGAAATGCATTGTGTCCAGGTGTTTAGAGAAGGGGTAGTGCCTCTGTAAGTGGAACGTGTAGGTACTTCATTCACAGTGATGATGTGGATACTTATGTAGCACCTATCTTCGGTCAGACCAAGCTCTAAGCACTTTACAAACATGGGTCATTTGCACAACAGGCTGCCTTCCTGGGCAGAGCTGACTGATGGCTGGCATTGGGCGCTCATCGTTTGTTTCCTGTGTCATTCAATCAGATTTCATGCACACACACATACACAGACATGTAACATTTTACGTGTATGATTGTTTTATTTAGCTTGCCATGTAGGCAGCCATAATACATTTTCAGGGGCATGCATGCTGGGTATGGTCTTGTTTCCATTATCCACATGGACACTGGCATGGATTACAGGATCTTTAATGTGTGTATTTGATCTTCTGTGTGCATATACAAAAGAAGGGGGTTCAGGTACTAGCAGGTCTGCACATATGTTGACCTGGGAGATTGGAAAAATCTCCACCTTTTACCCACCAGGCACCGTCACCCAGATTCAAACCCGGGACCCTCAGATTTAAAGTCCAATGCTTTAACCACTCGGCTATTACGCATTCATGTATGGCCCTCACCTGGCAATCTGGTCCCACATGTCGTTTCAAGAAGCTGTTTTTGTGCAACACCAGCAACATCCTGGACCAACGTACGCTTTGAAAGGGAGGCTAACTGAGCTGAGGATATCCACAACTAATGAGTTAGGAACTGGCACAACCCCAACCATTGTCAATGACTGTAAACCATTTTGTAAGTGCCCACCCCTACTTTGCATAAATTTTACCCTGAAGATAGGTGTGGTCATTTACTGGGTAGTTTACCCTTTGTGGAAGCCCAAGCCCTTGATTACTTAGTTTCACCATACAGCACTGGCTGCACTGAGACTGAGAACAAATCCTGCTGAATCAAGACAGTGCGTCATGGAGTAATCATGCTTTCACTTGGGTTTTTCAATGACACATTGACATGCCATGCAGATGTTCCATCATTTACCTCTATATCTAAGTGTGCTTTGTTTTGAAAAGCAACATGCTCACAAACATAAACTGAATTATCATGAGCTTGTGATAATGTTCTTTCTTCTTCTTTTCAAAGCAGGGAGTAGGCATTTGCAGCAAACTGAGGGTGGGTGTTTGCTAGACCTCAGGTGTTTACTAGGTAATTTACATCTACCAAGATTTTACCAGAAACTTGAATTGAAAATAACCACTGAATCAACATGAAGATCAATGTACATGTATGAAGCTATGCTGTGTGTTGTTCACAGGTCTAAAACACACACACACTGACAGACAGTGGATAATTTTCATTAGTTGAAATATTATATAATCAATGGCTCCCACATTCTGATTACACTTCAAACTCAACACATGTAGTATTGTTTTCTCCTGGGATGTTATAGGTCCAGTGTTTATTTTATGGGACATTATTGGGCCCAGATCTATTATTTGTCACCTCACAGAACTTATGTTTATTTCCTGGAATGTCATAAGCCTTTAGTTCAACATGCTTAAAGCCGCAGAACATACACTGTTTAACTGCTGATTGTTGTTCTTGTTACCGTTATCATTCCATGTCATGGACTGTTTATGATACAAAACACACACCATAAAATACACACATTCTGACAAAGACTGAACATATCTACTGTTTTGAAAGATTCTTTTCTTTTTTTTCTTCTTTTTTATCTATGGAGCAAACTGAAATTTAGAGTTGCGATGATTCACTCTTTCACATGTTGTGTCTTCTTCAAGACTGGTTGAACTGGCCACTGATTGTTCACTCACTGTCCAGAATGTTCACTCCAAAAAAAACCATGTCATTCTGAATCTATATCGATGCCATGATGCATCAGTTTCAGTTCACTGTGCGTGTCTGCTCCAAAACTGGCGATAAGATTCCTGGGATACAGTGTGTCCCGCATCAGCTGAATTAACTTTTTTTTTTGCCCAGTATAGATTCTTACTGTTCTTCAACTGTAACTCTGAACACACACACACGCACACACAAATATTGTGGAATATCTTCAAATGAATGGGTAGACCAAACTGCTAGAAGAGCAGCACATAATTTCAAAGGTACAATAGACTCAACATCCCATTATATATACATGAATGCTTTAGTGGTATAGAAAATGTATCCAAAAATCAATTTAATAAATTGTTTATTGATTAAAATAACCATCATTACCAATATTGTGTAAACAATGCAGCTAGGCACAAATATTTTCTGAATTTGATACCTACTGCCCAAGTGAGACAAATTACAAGTCTTTTGTATAGAATTCGTTAAATGCCTTTCATACAAAATTTTCTAAGAATATAAAATGTATATGCAGTAATCAAATAACTGTAAGCTATCTACTCATCCACTGTCCAAGCATAAGACAATACCAAAAGCTGTAGCTGATGACTTTTCTACCAATGTTCCATTAGCCACTGAAAAGATTTTGAATGATTATTCATGGCTTAGAATGTTTTTGGAAATTTTAAACTGCAGTCCAGTTGGTATCCTCCTTTGATGTATTTTAGTTAATGTCGTTATTTATTACAAACACACACACACTCACAAAATCACCACAACTAACAACAACACAGACACAACACCAGACATAATCATTATACGTGCAAGAGAAGCTTTGTTCAGTGATGTGAAGCCCAAGTTAATGATATAAATACTACTGATTCAGTCAGGAATATGTATGTAAATGACCTTTTTCAACCATGACCCAGCACAATTCATAACATACAAATGTTTCACAGTACATGCCATGTTATAACTCACACATCTTATACTTTGGTTGGTTTTGCCCTTTGCTGTTGTTTATAAAACTTTATTTATGGTTTTCATGACCAAGAAATGTGATTCTGAATCTAATTTTGATTCAAACACACACACACGCACACACACACACAGCTGGACCAAACAGAATGAAGTAATCTACCGATAAGAAGAAAGAACAGTGTACTTGAACAAATAAATGTTTATTTTCAGTAACTCATTTCTATGCATATTGAAAAAAAAAAAAAAAAAAAAAAAAGCAGCAGAAACTAACAAGAAAAGGACAACAAAACATATCTGTTCTATGGAAGTTGATGGAATTAATAGCAAAAAAAGAGGAGGTGGGAAACAATTTACCAACCACACACACAAAAAAAGAAAAAAGAAAAAAGCAGATAGCAACAAACAAAAAATTGAAAAAGCCACTTTTTCAGCATAACTCTGTATAGTTATTTTGTTTTTTTGGTTTTTTTATGCTGTCACACCTCATATGTGCAAAGGTGCATACAAATACAAAAATAAACACTTCAATACACATATGAATTTGAAAAAAAAGAAGAAAGATTATGATTACATGTGGGTGGGTGTGTGTTTAACAGAATTCATACATCTTTTCTTTTCTTTTCTTTCTTTCTTTTTTTTTATTTAAAGTTCCCCAACATTTCCTGAACAATCAGAACCATACTGATCTTTTTTTCACAAACATTAGGACTACATATGGCCATCAATCACTGAATTTCCATTGACCACCTCACAATGCAAAGAGAATATAAATACTGAATGTCCAGATGTAAAAATAAAATGAGTGAAAACTCTTCTGTCATAACTTTTGGAATGAAAGGCAAAATGCAGCACAAGTTTTTTCTCTCCTATCACCACATTCTTTTAAAAATAAACTAAACATGTACACTTTCAAAAGATCTGACAATTTGTAAAACTTCAAAAACATCACCCAGACCTGCTCAAAAATTCAAATACAGGTACTTTTGAGAACTTGAAAACAGTTCATTTTCCCCCGATTTATAAATGTCCCTATCTTCTCCTGTAAAATCAAGGACATGCATATAGAACAACATGATGGTGGAAAAAACAAAAAAATATATATACATAGGCAAATATATATATATATATATACTATTATAATATACTATCTTTGGAAGACAGCGAAGAATGTTATGAGTATAAACCACAAAAAAGATACTGAAGTGAAGCTCGACGACAAGATACGCAATGACCCCAGTCACCATTCTTGTATCACTGTGGGCAAGGCTTGAAAAGGAAAGACAGCCTGCTGAGCATTTAATTTCACATCAAGCTGTTGCGATTTCTCAGTTCAGAATGAGGTGACACCATTTCTGACAGGAATGGGCACCAGAACTGTCATAAGGTTACAGGGGTGGTGATGGTCTGTGAAGGAAGTTTGAGCACTGGCCCTAACACCGATTGTGGCGGTGTGAAATAACCCATTTGCTGTTGTCCTCATGCAGCTTGCCACACACAGAGAACACAAGGATTTTGTTGGTTGGCAATTTCTTGACTGGAGTTGTTTCCAGGCGGTTTTCAGCTTGTAACTATGAGAACACAAGGCTTTTGTTTGTTGAAAAATTGTTTGTTTTGTTCTCAAGCAGCCATCAGCTTGTAGTAGAGAACACAAGATTTTGCTTGGCATTCTACTGACAGGAGTTGTTTATGTTGTTCTCAAGTAGAGATCAGCTGTAACACTGACAAGGATTTTGCTTATTGACAACTTGTATTGTTTGTGCTGTTCTCAAGCAGACATCAGCTTGTGACACAAGGATTTTGGCAGTAGTATGGGGACGCTCAGCACACACTACAGAAATGATAACCCACAAGGTCAAGCTTTGTCTATCACCAGGACATCTGTGATTTTTCAGATTTTTTTAAAACCTGAATTCCAAGGCTACTGAGCTACAACACTACTCATCAGCAAAAACAACTGATATAAAGTTTAAAAACCCTCAACCAACCAACACCACAAAATTCTTGCCCACTAAGTAATATTTCTTCTTCTATTTTTTTCTTTTTTTGAAAGTAATATCTCTAAAATACTAAGAGCTGGACAAAAAACAACAGAATAAAAATAAAAGGAAAAATAAATATATATATTATGCTATTCTAACACAGCAAAATAAAGATCACAAATCAAATTAACAACACTATCTTGGTCTTTACTCATAACTACAAAACTATCCACCTTTTGTCCATGTAATCATAAGTTTCACAATACAAAAAGATGATAACAATAGACTTGAGAACTTACTGGAAACAATGATTTTAGAAAAGGCATTTCATCCCTTTAATATGATCATTTTCAACCATTAACATTTTTGATAATGAATGGACCATAGTCCAAATAGGGAAAGCAGTTATGTGGTATTGTTTCAACAACAGAAGACAGGCATAGTCTGGTGACATGGCCTGTTTCAAACACATGGGCATATGATGGGTCAGAAATTATGTGGCTTCACTGCAATAAAGTGGCTGAAGTGCCAAAACACACTGCTAAGAGAGCTACCGTCATAACAAAGCCAGAAAAGAAATTATCACAGTTCATGCCAACATTTCTGCTGAAAAAAAAGAAGAAAGGTTTTACAAAAATGAGCAAAAAACAGCCACAGTGGTCAACACTGATAAGAAAAAAAGGAAGACAAAAGGCTACAATCAACACCTCCTCCCACCCACTCCTCCAACCCCCCCCCAAAAAGTATATTTCTCAAAACAAGCAGAGATAAAGTTGAACATAATTATTGTAACAAAACTACAGCCAGAAATTCTCTTGTTTGTGAGGTCTCCATCATCGACCAGTGCAGACTACAGCTCTCTCATGGCACCAGGGCTGTTCCCCACGATGTTTTCCCTCTCTCCACTATATGTCCAACTTCTCTCTCTCTCTCTCTCTCTAACACACACACGCACACACACAAACATACTCTCTTAAACATATACACAACTGTCCAAGATGAAGAGGACTGGGTGTAAGAGGGGGCTGGGAGGGTTGGGGGGAGGGTTGCATGAGTGATGTAAGCAGGCCCCACTTTGCTTTGCATGAACGAATCACTCATGGCACTCAGCCCTGGTCTGGCCTGCAGAACCGGCCCTCTGCAGGGGGAGACGATTCAGTCGTGTGACCCTGCTTTCCTCCTGGCACAGTACAGCACCCCACAGCACACAGGATGCACAGCAAAGACAACAAAGTGTGTTCTGACAGTGAAAAGACATTACAGAATGAAGAAATCATAAAAGAAAACCCACACCTGCCATCCTCACTTTGAACCTTTGAGCCAACAGCAGCGGCATACTGCTCATCCAGTGCTTGTCAGAGATTAAGTACTTGAAGCAAATCACTTTCAACACAGCGATTCTTTTGCATGCATATATATATATATATATATATATATATATACACACACACCTTGCATGAGTTCCTATAAATCACTGACACACCTCACTAACACACAAACACACACACACTCACACACGCACACACACACATGCGCATGCGCATGCATACACATGTACACACACATGTATACTCATATGCAGAGACACATATATTATCTGTTGTCACAATCATATGGAATGAAAAGGAGGTGTCACTGCATTCTGACAACCAAAATATGCTACACCACATCTGCTAAGCAGATAACTGACCGGCAGCGCAGCCAAACACTTACGCCTTGAGGAAAAAAGTAAATAAGATAATAAATAAATCAATAAATAATCGATAAATAACATTTAAAAAATAAATCACAAAAATGAAAAGAAATGAACAATAATAGATAAATAAATAATGATAATGATAACAGGTAAGTTCATTAAAATGTACCAAAATATAGTGCTCACGCCAACATTTTACAGTCACATTTTTCTGACCGGTTTGGTATCTTACCATCGACACTGGTGTGTTTCTGCCCATTAACACATGCGAGATGATGATATGATCTACAACAACCCATTGCCAACACGCATTTCACTCAGTGACTGTTGTTCATGACATACAGCTCTGACAATCGCTCTGCTCACAAATGGCTTCAGGTTCAGTGCGGACTGGTTTATATAATTATGCTGCACTGCATTTGTTTAGAAATTTTTTTTTTTTTTTTAAAAGAACAGATGCCTATCTGCACATTCCAAGACCTTCAAAGCCCACCAAATGTAATGTGCTTGTTTTGTTGGTGACGTAAGACTGAAAGTATAATGTACAACTGAAAGTAGCTTTGTGGTATCAACATTGTGTGTCGTATCTGTTGTATGCATATATATGGTTGAATTTTTCAAAACGTATTATCTTGTAATGATGATATAAAGCACATCCATGGACTTTTTCGTACCCAACTTCAACCAAAGAAGCTTTCTTCCCACATCCAAACACACACATCTTTGTTGTATTCATTTGTGCCATGCATTTCTTTATGCATATGATCTTTTTCGCACTTAACTACAGCCAAAGAAGCTTTCTTCCCACATCCAATCAGACACAACACACACAACACACACACACACACACACACACACAAGCATGTTTGCCTTTGCATGCATCACACACACACACACACACACACACACACACAACATGTACACACACAAGCATGTTTGCCTTTGTATGCATATACCAAATCCTAAAGCTCTATCACTGACAGAAGAAGACAATACATATGTAACTAATGACCAGACAAATACAACAGCACAATTTGGAATGTCAAACCACACACCCATTTCAAAACCTCTTCATTTAAACTAAATACGCATAGTATTGCAGAACATGAAACAACAACAACAAAAATATCAAGAAAACAATGTTCCATTCTGCTTAAAACTTAAGCTTCCTGATAATTACATGCACACAGACACTACTCAGTGAGCATTTACACCAACCCTATTTTTTTCCATGCGCACCCTAATTCCCCTATGTTCTTTCCATTTCATGTTGGTCAAAGTCAGCTGGAGCAGCACACACCTCTCTATACATAACAGTGTAGTTAGGCAGAATAGTGAAGGCCATGGTCTCAGGGAGACAACATCCCGTCCCCTCCCCCTTTCACATTGAACAAGGCACAGCTGTTGAAGTGTGTGCGTGATGGACAGACAGACAGGAGAAGCTGTGCAGTGAAGACCCCACAGGCTTCACTTCATCTTCTTGATGTAGTTACAGGGCAGCAGGCCTGCTTTGCCGGTGTCCAGGTTTCGTCCTGTCCACCAGTCGTTGTGGTTTTTCTCTGTGATCTTGATCCTGGCCCCCTTGCAGAATGGCAGCTCATCCGGAGAGTCTGGACTGAAGTCGTACATTGCCATGAACTCTTCTTCTTCCTGAAAAACGCGAGCACTTTTACCCTTTGCTCCAAACTCTTCCTCGCCAACCTGAAAAAACAAAGAATCAACACTTCACTTCAAGGTGCAATTCCATAGACCACCTCCAAAATTATGCAAAAATTTGCATGCGAAGAATTCATGCACAATTTGCATGCAAAGAATTCACCCGGAATTTGCAGGATTCATGCGAAGAATTCATGCGAAATTTGCATTCGGAAAAAGAGACGCTCACCCACAGAGATAAAATTTACCTGCCAGTTTTGATTGAAATCATGGCACCAGAGCAATAAAAGCAAGTTAATCTGTGTCAAAAATGTGAAAATTTTGAATGCAGCCCTGTCGTGATGGAAGGGGAGGTTACCTACTTCCGGGAGGTTATCAGCCGTAGTTACTTTCGTTTTCTCCGCATAGGTGGACAGTAGTTTGCACAGGACAGGAATGTCAGACCCCTGCCGGAGTCTGCACTAGTTGGGTCACAGTTAAGTATGTGTAATTAAAGTGAAAATTTTGAATGCAGCCCTGTCGTGATGGGATAAGAAAAGTGAAGTTAAAAAAGAAGTATCACTTTGGAGTGAAGAATATTTTGAAGCCTAGATAGCAAAACCTCATCTTCAAGAATTACAAGTAATGGGCCTGGTATAGGGGAATCTCATTGAATACTGCCTCAGTTGATAAAGGATCTGACCAAAGTTTGGCAAAATTTGCACGCAAAAAGTCAAAAGTTTCCCTCCCTTGTGCGAAAGAAAAGTTTCGCAATGAATTAGGTGTAAAGTTTATATGAAATTCCTCGCAATGAATTTTGTGTGAAGTTCATATGAAATTCCTATCTATGGATTTACGCAATGACGAAAAGTTGATGTGGATTTTTTCTTGTCAGTGCGAAGTTCACAACTGAATTTTGCATCAGTATTTTGGGTCTATGAAATTTCAGCTTTAGCCTTTTCCTACACTGCTTCAAACACTTCCTTGTCATCCTGAAAAAACAAAAAATCAACATGTCAGCTTTTTCCTACATTGCTACAAACACTTCCTTGTCATCCTGAAAAAACAAAGAATCAACATGTCAGCTTTTTCCTACATTGCTACAAACACTTTCTTGTCATCCTGAAAAAAAAAACAACACAAAAAATCAAAACAGCCTTTCTTTCATCGCTTCAAACACTTTCTTGTCATCCTGTAAAAACAAAGAATCAAAAAGTCAGCCTTTTCATACACTGCTTTAAGCTCCTGCTCTTCATCCTGAAAAAACAAAGAATCACATCCAGCAAAAGCAAAGAATCAAACAGTCGCCCTTTTCATACATCGCTTCAAATACTTGCTCATCATCCTGTGATAACAAAGAATCAACAGTCAGCCTCATTTATCAACACTGTCGTCCTCTGACTATTCTCAGAACCTGACAGCTGATCGTTACTCTGACTTTTATGTCTTTATAACAAAAAAAAAAGTTGAGTACTTAGTAGGTGGTGACCTAAGTACGTTAAAACAGAACAGGCACCACTGAACACCACCGAGTGACTCAGCAGCAGTACAGGGTCTCCTCTGGTGTGTGGCCTCCTGGCAACCTAACACCGATGGTTCCCTGTGGACTGCCGACGCTAGAACTGCGACGGACGAACCTGGGTGTGGCTGTGTATGGGGGAATCTAAATGAGCGGCGTGGGAGTAATGCCACTGAAACGGTGCAGATGATGGGGCAGCACAAAAAAAAAAAAAGTTGAGTACTGATGACAATCATCCACTCTGCAGGAACATAAACATTACCGGGGTCTTTAGACGACTTGAAAGATGTTCACACAGAAATTTCAACTCCTCAAAAAAAACAACAACTAAAAACAAGAAAGGCAAGGCCTTCAAGACTCACTTGTGATACACTAAAAAAAACAAACAAACAACAACAACAAACTTATAAAATTTTGTTCATTGAAATGTGTTGTCTTTTGGTTATTGTAAAATTTTATATAAAGCTTTGCGTTAAACAAAACAAAAAGGCTTCAAAGCAGATTTGAACCATGGATGTTCAGGTCAAGAATGACTGTTTTATACACTAGGCTATGTGGGTTCAAAGATGATGTTAAAAAATTATTTGTATTTCTTTTTATCACAACAGATTTCTCTGTGTGAAATTTGGGTTGCTCTCCCCAGGGAGAGCGCGTCGCTATACTACAGCACCACCCATTTTTTTAAATTTTTCCTGCATGAAGTTTTGTTTTTCGTATCAAAGTGGATTTTTCTACAGAATTTTGCCAGGAACAACCCTTTTGTTGACATGGGTTCTTTTACGTGTGCTAAGTGTGTGCTGCACACAGGACCTCGGTTTATCGTCTCATCCGAAAGACTAGCGTCCAAACCACCACTCAAGGTCTAGTGGAGGGGGAGAAAATAATGGCGGCTGAGCCGTGATTTGAACCAGCGCGGTCAGATTCTCTTGCTTCCTGGGCGGACACGTTACTTCTAGGCCATCACTCCATCACTCATTTGAGCATGGTCTTTTAGCGGAACAAACCAGCAACTGTAATCAAAATGATAACGCCGTTTAAATCATGTTATTTCAGTATATCTCTGGTATTTAGGAATTTCTTTCAAGTCTGCGGTAAAGGAGACTTTCCCATCGCCTCAAACACACTGCAATATGTGTCTGTTTTTTTATGGATCTGCAGAGATCCATGTTCAACAACTCTTTACACTCATTGAGAAACTACAACACCGTCCATTCAATTTCTGTTTCCTGCTCATTCTAGTTAATTCAGTATCCACTTCAAAACATTCATATGCAGTAAACACATCGATGATTATTTCAGAAATTCTGTTAATTCGGCGGTAAAGATATGTCAGGCTTTGCAACATGTTCCGCCAAGATCCGCACAGACCAGTGGAGAGAAGGGCTGACCTTAACTCAGTGAAACGGTCAATTCAAATTTTCTTTCTTATTCGTTCTAGTTAATTCAGTGTCCACTTTAGAATATTTATATGCAGTAAACACATTAATAATGTAGTTAGTGTCACTGTATGAGGTCTGTCCAGAATTTGTATTTCTTTGCTTTTACTTGCGAACAAGAAAAACTAGGTCATGGCATCTTCTCACCAAACGTTGTCTTTGTTTGGGCAGCTGCAAAGCGGTAACAGTGCTTTCGGAATCCGGAATGAGCATCAACGAAATAAAGTGTTAATGATTCAGAAATATGGCTAAATTTGGGAGACATACAACCTATTATTGGTATGACTGTGAAGATTTTTTTTTCCTGCTGTGTTTAAGCCAAATTTGGTATTGACAAAGTATTCCTGGAGAAAATGGCAATGTTAAAAGTTTACCACGGACACATAGACACACACACATACACACACAAAGACAACCGAACACCAGGCTATAACATAGACTCACTATGTTTACACAAGTGAGTAAAAAATTAAATCCCATAAAGAAATGTGGAGTTCAGAGTATCACTATTTAAGCCCTCAATGGACAGTCAGTGACAACAGTACCGGAAACACTGACAACAGTTTCAGTTTCAGTTTCAGTAGCTCAAGGAGGTGTCACTGCGTTCAGACAAATCCATATACGCTACACCACATCTGCCAAGCAGATGCCTGACCAGCAGTGTAACCCAACGCGCTTAGCGAGGCCTTGAGAAAAAAAAAGAAAAAAAAAGAAAAAGAGAATAAATAAATAAATAAATAAAAATAAAATAAAATAAAGGTGAATAAATAATAGATAAGCATACATAAATAATAAATAAATATTAATTATAATTTAAAAAAAAATTTTTTTTAAAAGGTAGTAGTAATAATAATAACAATAATAATAAAAATAATAATTAATAAATAAATAAATAAGACAACAATGATGATAAATAAGCAAATAAATGTAAAACATGAAGACACACATTCACACATACACCCACACATGCATAACAGATATGCACCAAGCATGCAGTTTCACAGATATGAAAGCACAGTCAAATGCATATAAACGTACATGAGCTCCAACACACACACACACACACCACACACATTACCCTGCACCTCCTCTACCCCCCTCCTCCACACACTCATTTCTAGTCTACGTATCACAGCTTCCACGGCACACACACACACACACACACACACACACAGACGAACACTTACTTGTACAAGCACACACACATACGCCCATATCTCCCACCCCCAACCCCTCACATATATATACAAATATATATATATATATATATATATATATATATATATATATATATATACGTTCCAATATCCTGTTGCTGACAACAACACCACCAATGTGCGTCATTAGGGGAAGAAAACACATCCAATTATCAATATTATCATTGTTACATGTCTGTAAGAGTGTGTATGTGTGCATGATTGAATGACACAGGCAACAAATGATGAGCACCCAATGGCAACCGTCAGTCAGCTCTACCCAGGTAGTCAACCTGTTGTGCTTTGAGCTTGGTCTCCAACTGAGGATAGGCACTCCGTAAGTATCCGTATCATCACCATCTGTGGGTCTGCCAATTATCAAGTTTATCTTGGGAAGAACAATAATTCATCTTGAAAAATTTAGTGTTCTCACTGTGAGAGATTTATATTTGATGCTGAAAGTGTAGAAATACATGGAGACATGCAGACCATTTACACATGTTCTGCTTGTATTGTATTGTATTGTATTGTACTGTACTGTATTAATGTTTTGTCACAAAATATTTCTGTGTGATATTTGGGTTGATCTCCCCAGGGAAAGTGCGTCACTACAGTGCAGCACCACACTTTTTTTTTCTTTCTTTCTGTTTTCTGCCTGCAAGTATATTTGTTTTCCTATCAATGTGGATTTTTCTACAAAATTTTGCCAGGGACAACCCTTTTGACGCACTGGGTTCTTTTATGTGCGACGAAGTGCATGCTACACACGGGACCTCTGTTCATCATCTCATCCTGATTACTAGCATCGCGACCAACATTCGAGGTCTAGTGGAGGAGGAGAAGATACTGCTGAATTTGATCCTGCGTGCTCAGATTCCCTCGCTTCCGAAGCAGATGCGTTACCTCCAGGCCACCACACCACTTCCTCCTCTATCTGGCATAGATATGTTATATCTAAATAAAATGAATGGAAAACAGAAAGAAAGGACAGAAGGGAACACAGGCAGAACAGGATGATGTGAACAACCTGTGGTCCCTGAATGAATGGAAGACAGTAAGAACGAACAGAAGGGAACAGAGGCAGAATAGGATAATGTGAACAACCTGTGGTCTCTGAGGAAATGGAAGACAGAAAGAAAGAAAGAACAGAAGAGAACAGAAGCAGAACAGGACAATGTGAAAAACCTGTGGTCCCTGAATGAATGGAAGACAGTAAGAACGAACAGAAAAGAACAAAAGCGGGACAGGACGATGTGAACAAACCTGTCCGTCCCGGAGGAAAATCCTGGACGTGGGTTCCCGGGCCACGGACACAGTGCGATGATGGTCGATCAGCTTGTTGATGGAGCCAAAGGGTATCTCCGGCCACAGGTAATACGTTCCGTTGGGGCCGGACAGGATCTTGAAGTGCTGCGTGCTCTTGTTGTGCCTGACACATCAAACAGTATGCAAGCCGCTATACCACACTCATTCGGCATGAAGTTAAGTTTTCATTCAGATTAATCAATATGTATTGTATTGTTGTATTGCATTGTGTTGTGTTGTGTTGTATTGTACTATATTGTATTGCATTGATTGTTTTGTATTGTACTGTACTGTATTGTGTTGTATTGTGTGGTATTGCATTGTATAAAATCAATGCTGTGGCATGCTGCTCTCACAATGTGTGTCTGCATCAATGCCATGAATGTGTGTGTGTGTGTGTACACATAAATAGACAGAGTATATTATAAATACCCGTTCTTCATCTTCTTCTGCTTCTTCATATCATTATTATTATCATATCTTCACCAGTACACTGCCATTGCTAATACTGAGTTTACAGAGACAATGGTACATATTGCTGAGTACTTTGTCACTGCTACACAATAAGTAAGTTTCTGTTACAGTGTATTCCTTTCCATACTGTAAAGTTCTGTTTAATGGGAAAACGAATCTTAAAAATAGCCCCCCAAATAAAGATAAGAAATTTTCTATTCAAAACAAAACAACTACAAATAAACAATGATACTATTTCTCCTAGTCCTAAACACAGCTGTTAAGCCTAACTGAATCACATGAATTCTTCAGGCTTGTCCAGTGAAGTGGAAGCTGCTTCCTGCATCAAGTGCAAACCTTTGGAATTTGCGCAGCGCTCATGACCCAGTTTTACCAGTCCGTCATTCAAAGTATCCCGCTGGTCCTGGTTACTGCCTGCCATGGGAGTGGTTCTGCCAGTGACGAACAAAGACTGACACAGTGAGGAAGACAACCTCTACCATTCATAGGCTGTCGGTGACAGACAAAGACTGAAAAACAACGTGTACATTTCACAAGCTGTCAGTGATGAACAAAGACGGAAGATAACCTCTATACTTCACAGGCTGTCAGTGATGAACAAAGACTGAACATAACCTTCTACAATTCACAGGTAGTCAGTGACAAAGACTGAAGACTACCTCTACAATTCACAGGCTGTCAGTGATGAACAAAGACTGAAGACAACCTCTACCATTCACAGGCTGTCAGTGATGAACAAAGACTAGAGACAACCTCTACCATTCACAGGCTGTCAGTGATGAACAAAGACTGAAGACAACCTCTACCATTCACAGGCTGTCAGTGATGAACAAAGACTAGAGACAACCTCTACAATTCACAGGCTGTCAGTGATGAACAAAGACTGAAGACAACCTCTACCATTCACAGGTTGCCAGTGATGAACAAAGACTGAAGACAACCTCTACCATTCACAGGCTGTCAGTGATGAACAAAGACTGAAGACAACCTCTACCATTCACAGGCTGTCAGTGATGAACAAAGACTAGAGACAACCTCTACCATTCACAGGTTGCCAGTGATGAACAAAGACTGAAGACAACCTCTACAATTCACAGGCTGTCAGTGATGAACAAAGACTGAAGACAACCTCTATCATTCACAGGCTGTCAGTGATGAACAAAGACTGAAGACAACCTCTACCATTCACAGGCTGTCAGTGATGAACAAAGACTAGAGACAACCTCTACCATTCACAGGCTGTCAGTGATGAACAAAGACTGAAGACAACCTCTACCATTCACAGGCTGTCAGTGATGAACAAAGACTGAAGACAACCTCTACCATTCACAGGCTGTCAGTGATGAACAAAGACTGAAGACAACCTCTACAATTCACAGGCTGTCAGTGATGAACAAAGACTGAAGACAACCTCTATCATTCACAGGCTGTCAGTGATGAACAAAGACTGAAGACAACCTCTACCATTCACAGGTTGCCAGTGATGAACAAAGACTGAAGACAACCTCTATCATTCACAGGCTGTCAGTGATGAACAAAGACTGAAGACAACCTCTACCATTCACAGGTTGCCAGTGATGAACAAAGACTAGAGACAACCTCTACCATTCACAGGTTGCCAGTGATGAACAAAGACTGAAGACAACCTCTACAATTCACAAGCTGTCAGTGATGAACAAAGACAGAAGATAACCTCTATAATTTACAGGCTGTCAGTGATGAACAAAGGCAGAAGATAACCTCTATAATTCACAGGCTGTTGGTGACAAACAAAGACTGAAGGCATCCTCTACAATTCACAGGCTGCAAGCTCCATCATTTTGGGGAACATCTTCAATCTACATAAGAACTGCACAGCACAGTCAACCCTTTATTGCTGTATAAAATGTCAATCTAGACATCCAAATAGCTGGTTCTATCCCACTATGTGGCAGAAGATATTGCTGTATAACATGTAAATCAAGCCATCTGAAGTACTGGTTCTATCCCAGTGAAGTAAAGACACTCCCAAACAATCCACATTTGTTATCTGTGTGTGTATGTAAGTCTGCCTGCCAGTCTGGTCTCTTGATCTCTTTCATTGCTACCCCTACTCTTCTCTCTCTCTTCCCTTGATATTGTACACTATCAAACGGCTGCTATGTTGCCTGTGTATCTGATCATGTGAACACCATGCGTGCATTACCTTGGCTGTTCTGGCACATTCAGGTAAAACTGTCTGAGGTGTTCTCTTACACCATCCTGGTCTGTGACCATTACCTGTTGTGAGTTAAGGCAGACACCTTTCACACCCACCCACACCCACCCATCCAACCCACACAGCAACTGGCTCTCAAAGCAATGACGATGCAGGGAGGGCAGGGCACAGCCAGGTAAGAGGTGGGTTTGGAGGTTGTGTGTAATCAGCAGAGACAACAACAAGAACATAACCAGGATCACACAAAGCACGAGACAGGACACAACAGGAAGGAAAAGACCACACAGTGGAACACACTGGCCAGGTGACAACAATGACAGACAGACAGACAGACAGACAGGCAAGCTGGATACTCACATGACAGACAGGGAGAATTGATTTTTGTCTGTCTGGCAGTCTCGGATAATGAAGGCGCCGTCATACCTGGCCGACATGAGCTGTCTCTCTGCCTCTCTGCGAGATAGGTTGCCTTTGTACCATCTGCAATAACAATAACAATTGGAATAATAACAATTAAAAAAGATAATCATAGTATTGATTATGACAATGTTGCAGTTTGACGCTCACACCTCTAAGAGCTTGTGGCACTTGCAATAAGGTTATACATACATGAACATGCATGCATGCATCAAGTACACCATTCACAAACAAGCATATGCATGCACAATGAATCATGCAAACAAACGCACCAGCAACTGCACATACACAAACACACACACACATGACCAGCAGAGGTTCTGAAGAAGTGACAGTCCGACACCACACCTGTGTCTCGTGGGTGACAGTGAATCTGCTGATAATATCCATCACAACATCTAACCTATAAAGTCAATCCTTTTTCAAAACGTTTTGGTATGATTTTGTATCACCTTCCCACTCTCCTCCATCTTTCTCTTTCTCTTTCTCTGTCTCTCGTTTTCCTCACACTTTCTGGTTCACCTTCCCTTACAGTCTCACAGCCAGGCTTCCTGGCACCTGTCACTATCCAGCCACCGTCACATATGATAACAACAACTATCCTCCCTGCAAGCCCCAGTGAAGATGCTGCACTGCTGCACAGTTACTTCATTGTGCTGATCCAACACAGAACATATCTAAGACACTCGCCTTGTTAACTCACTCAGCACGGCCAGTCCTCTCTTCTCCTCTACACAGACCCCTCGGATGTCCAGTGGGTGTCTCAATGACCCAACCTTTAGCTTCCATCGTCAGAATTGTGGTATTCTTTGTCAACATTCACCTCTTCAGTATAAGAGCCTTCCGCTTGCTATATTTTGATGATGGTAATTGGGGTGAAACGCTGTTAACGTCGTCTCTTTCGCCGTTCGTATGGAGAGAGTTAACACAATCCTCCATGGAACCGCTGAGGGAAGGATATGGAGGGCAAGGTGGAAAAAAACGATGGACTGACAGCATTGCAGAATGAACAGGAAAACCATTTCCAGAGATCCAGACTGTGAGTTTGACACAGACCCAAAACCTGGAAGAATCTAGTAAACAGTTCCTCTGTGCTTGCCCTAATGACCCTTAACTAAGTTGATGGAGGAGGAGAAGAATGAAAAGAAGAAGATGATGAAGATGAAGAAAAATACAGGAGATACATTTACAATATGAAAGAAAGAAAGAAAGAAATGAGCAACCAAACACATAAAAAAAAAAGAGGAGAAGATGAAGAAGAAGATGAAGAAGAATACGAGAGGTGCCCTTACAATATGAAAGAAAGAAAGAAATGAACAACCAAACACATAAAAAAAGGAGAAGATGAAGAAGAAGAAGAAGATGAAGATGAAGAAGAATACGAGAGGTGCCCTTACAATATGAAAGAAAGAAAGAAAGAAAGAAATGAACAACCAAACACATAAAAAAAGGAGAAGATGAAGAAGAAGATGAAGATGAAGAAGAATACGAGAGGTGCCCTTACAATATGAAAGAAAGAAAGAAATGAACAAACACATAAAGAAACAAAGTCAACGAGACAGAACCATCTAGATAACCAATCAGTAAATGAATAAGAAAACAAAATCAAAATGTATATAATTTTTTTTTCAATGCAATGGAACTAAAAAATAAATAAACAAGAACAAGAGAGGCAAGGCCTTCAACACTCACTTGTGATACACTTAAAAAAAAAATATATATAATTGTTCAAATGTGTTCTGTATTTGTTATTATAAAGCTTCGGGTTAAAAGAAAAAGAGAAAAAAAAAAAAAAGTCCTAACGGCAGATTCAAACCACGCATGTTCGGATGAGAAGAAACTGTCTTATCCATTACACTATCGTGGCTCCTTAACTGACGTTCAAAAATATAATATATAAACATGCTTTTTTTAAAGGGCGATAAATCAATTGCGGTATTCACAGTGAGAATGCTGTTTAAATCGTATTATTCTGGTGTATCTTGGGCATTCAAAAAATCTTTAAGGACAATTAAAAATTCTTTTTAAGTCCGCGGTAAAGGAGACGTGGCTATCGCGGCAATCACACTGCAACATTTAGCCGTTTTCTCTGAATCTAGATAGATGTACAAGTTTAGTTACACCCAGCTGACATGGTCAATTCAATTTCTCTTTTATGTTCATTCTAGTTTTATAGTTTTAAAGCTGATATGAAAATTTAGTATTTTGTTAAACTTATAACATGTAGAGCCAAGTACAAGTACTTCTAAACGTCGTATGAAGTGAAAAGGACTTCATTTTGAGAAAAGTCAAGTTTGGAAATTTTCACGTTTCATCAATTCAAGGGTATTAACTCTCATGGTTTATTATTTTTAACTGTGAATTCCGACTGATTCTGTGGATATTTTTATGGCAGTTTGGGGCATAATCCAGTAAGTGATGAGGCGTTCACAAATCTTTCTCTGAATAAATATTTAACGGTCTCCTTCTCCAACTTTCCATCACATGTTATCGTGTCTTGTCAACTGAATATAAGATTGAACGGGCAGGTCAACAACTTGAAACAAAACGGCATCGTTCGCGTTCGCGTTCGCGAAGAATATGAGCATTTGCTTTGAATATGTGTAAATATGTGTACGCAATGGATTTTTGCCCATGACCTTCAGGGCTCAGCCAATAGATCTATAAAATCCACTCGTCGTATTGATTTTAGTATTTTCCGGAAAAGACCACTTGGGCAAATGAACATAGTGAAAGCCCTGTACACTGAGAGTAAAACACACAAGCTTTTTATGTATTGAGTATAATTTCAAAATGTAATGTTTAAGATGAGAAAGATCAGTTTAAAACAAATTTAGCCCCCTAGCATTAATTACAGATTAATTTCCCTTTTTTACTATATGTACCAAAGACATGCAAAATAAATATAACTTCCATGCTTAGCAAAAGAAGTTCCTGTTTGAACAAAAAATGATAAAGATGACTGCTCTTGTTGCTGTGTCAGAATATCAGATAAAATAGCCAAATTTAGAGAATAAAAAATAAATAAATATAACAGTAAATCCAGTTTGCATATAATTTAGCTTCTTTTTTTTTTTTTTTTTTTTTGTGCCCATCCCAGAGGTGCAATATTGTTTAAAACAAGATGACTGGAAAGAACTGAATTTTCCTATTTTTATGCCAAATTTGGTGTCAACTGACAAAGTATTTGCAGAGAAAATGGCAATGTTAAAGTTTACCACGGACACACAGACACACACACACACACACACACACACCGGGTTAAAACATAGACTCACTTTGTTTACACAAGCGAGTCAAAAATGAGGTCATGCCATCTTCTTACCAAGCACAGCCTACATTCTGGAAACTGACAACTGGGAAGCAGTAATAATTTTTTATGGTGTTTTTGAAATCCAGAATGAGCCTTAATAAACTGTAAATTATCTGGCTTAATTCTGGAGACTTAGAACCTATTATTGGTATGACTGTGAGGATTTTTTTTTCCTACTATGTCTAAGCCAAATCTGGTATTAGCAAAGTATTTCCAGAGAAAATGGCAACGTGAAAGTTTACCATGGGCACACAGACAGACACACACACACACACACATAGAGAACCGACATAGATTCACTTTGTTTACACAAGTCAGTCTATTAACTGTGAAACCTTACGAGTGTGGCTCCATTCGGATGTAGGTAGAGGGAATGAAGCCGCACTTTCCATTCAGCTCCGCATGGTACCACCCACCTTCATCTTTGGACTTTACCTGAACACACACACACACACATTCACATACACACACACACATGCACACACACACACACATTCACACACACACGCACACACACACACAAACCTTGTGTGATTTGATGAAGCCTTATTTGCACGAAAGTGTGTCATCACAAGTCACTATGAACATTAATGTTTTTGACTTTTTGCGTTCCCTGTCAGTTGTTTCTGTCGTTAAATCAATGGCATCTCTTTTACAAAGTCCATTAAGTAATTTTCTGTCATTGTAATTAAATATTTAAATATCTTTTTTTTCTCCAAATATTCATATTTTATTCCATCCTCCTTCTACCTAGTTTCCCCCAACTCACCATTCCACCCACCCCCTCAACCTCCTCTCCTACCTTATAAATTATATCATCCAAATATGTAAAGTAATACATCAACAAAATTTCTACTATCTACAATCACCAGTTAGTGTGACAGGACATTAAGCTAAATTCCTCCACATCCACACACACACACAGACACACACACACACATATGTATAATATTATATTCTCTTACAGCTCTGTGGTAAATAGGTAGTGTAAAATCTTCCAGCAAATTTTAATACATTTCTATACACCTGTAAAAGTCATCAACTGACATAAAAAAACAAAAAAACAACAAAAAACAAAACAACAACAACATAAAAAAAAAGAAAGAAAGAAAGAAAAAAGGAGTCAAGGCCTGACTAAGCGCGTTGGGTTACGCTGCTGGTCAGGCATCTGCTTGGCAGATGTGGTGTAGCGTATATGGTTTTGTCCGAACGCAGTGACGCCTCCTTGAGCTACTGAAACTGAAACTGAGTACAGATCTACAGGAGATCTGAAATTATTTTTGTCTCTTTAGCAAATCACAGAACATTCAAAATTGATATAAAGCTTTTAAAGTATCATAGAACATTTAAAGAAAAACAAAAAAAACAAAAAAAACAACATATAACACACGCACACGCACACACACACACACATATATATATATATATATATATATATATATATATATCAATACACAGTATGAGCGAGTTAGATCAAGAGTGTGAGTAAGATTTTCACTCTCCCAGTATACTGTAAATACCCATAGTGAGGGTCAGACCCTCACTGACCATGTATCAATGCTTGAAATATTTATCACATCATGAGAGAATCAGCCCCTTCACTGACCAGTATACATATCAAAACTTGACATGTTTCTCACAGTGAGGGACAGAGATACAATTGTGTGTGTGTGTGTGTGTGTGTGTGTGTGTGTGTGTGTGTGTGTGAATACCTGACCAATCTGTTTGTCACATTATGAGTTTCAGATCAAACTTTAAAGATCAGAGTATCTATCAAAAAACAACAACAACAAAACCTGTTTAATTAAAGAGAAACATAGCCACTGAAACTAGTGAAAGTATTCATAAACATATTAACTAGAAGTGTAAGATGCAAAAACAGCGTCACATATAAACTATTTGTCACTCAGAGTTCATGTTTCAGAAAAATGACATCATCACTGCTAATAAAATGTTGGCGTCTGTATCGCCATTATGATTCAACAGTTTATTACAAATCAGTGTGATGTGTCATCTCTCTCAGTTTCCCGAAGTGTCAGTCTGTCAGACTAGGAAGTTGTGGGAGAGCTGTGAATGAGTCGAACATGCTTTGTCACTCATCTCTGGCCCTAGCTGTTGACTTCAGTTGTAAATGATATTGCTGTTGATTGTCTCTTCACCTACCCACCCCAGGGTACTGACAGCCAACTGACAATAACAAAATGTGAAAAGCAAAAAGCTGTTATCACAGTGAACAGGAACTGTACATATCGCCCCATTTTCTTTTCTTTATTCATTTCTCATTTATACACTGTTATTCACTATTTCAGTGTTTGGAAACTTGTGCATGCAGTTACGCAGAACTGTTTCAAAGACTTTTGACAATCTCCAAACATGGAATCTACACAACACACACACACACACACACACAACGTTACATCCTGACAAATAAAAGATCAATCTAAGAATAAGAGATATAACTACGTTACATTACTACTTTTGCCATCACGAAGAACATGAATCCGCAAATCAGGCCAAAATGGAAAGGAAACATGGCAAACGACACATGTCAACCATTGGGCGAAAAAGTTCCCTGACCAGGAAGTAGATTTCACAGACAAAAGTTTTGTAACTGTAACGGAACCGAAAAGTTTTGAACTACCATATGGCGCTTACCTTCAGAATGTCCCCATCTCTAAAAGAAAGCTCATCGGCTTGTGTAGCATCAAACGGGTATAAAGCTGTGGCTTCCATTCCGAACCTCACAGGACAAGCAACTTGACAACTATTTCAGTCAACACTGACAACGGGGAAGTTGATCGTGTTCCGGTGCAGAGCCCGCCCATCCCCACCTTCCCCCCCATGAGGCCTTGGTTACACACCACAAGTTTAGTCTGCGAGCGATCAACCATGGCTGGTTGATAAACTCCTGCACGGACCTGGTCAGCTGACTTGTCTTCAGAAGTTTGGTCTTTATTTTCATGATGTCTAGCCTGAAAAAAAAAAAAATAAAAAAAAATAAAAGAAAGAGCCAAGACCTTCAAGACTCACTTGTGAAACGCACTTTAACAAACGGGTTGTCCTTGACAAATTTCTGTTCCGTGTCAGTGAAGAC